>NC_092130.1:116024532-116329442 GCF_043159975.1 Macaca nemestrina
GGTAAATGCAGTGTCAGATGGGCATTACTTTATGCAAGATTGTGTTGCTCATGAACTTACCAGCCAAAGAAGACTATCTCTGACTAAGGCTTATGTAAAACTGCCAGGAGAGAATAATTCCAGTGGGAGTAAATTTGAGCACATTCAGTAGAATGTCCAAAAGTTAAGCCTCTCAGAGAAAATGTACATATGCCTGGATTTTACAAATGATGTATTTCCAGGTATTCACTAGGCCTGCTAAAATAAGTTAGCATTTTTTAAAGATAAAAATGTCACTGAAATATATCCTACATAAAGTACCAAATTATAGGTGTACAGTTTGATGAATTTCTGCAAAGTGAACACATCTATGTAACCTCCATCCTGATCAAGAAATAGAACATTATCAATTCTCCCAGAAGCCTCTGGTACCATATCCCAGTCCTCTCCCACCACATCACATAGGATTAGGTTTTGTCTGTTTTGTTTTTTACCATTTTGTGTTCTTGGTGAGAGTGCTGCTTTTCCGTAAGCAATTTCACTGTATCCAGAAACAGAACTCAGTTAAATTTTAAGGCCACTATTTTCTTCATAAAATAGAGGGAAGGGAGAATAGGTTGGTGGGAGGAAACTCGTGCTTCTGATTCTTCCCCTAGCCTACGATCAACACAATCATGCCTTAAGAACCTTGCTTTGTGTCTTTCAGTGATATGCTTGGAAAAGTTTTTGAAAACATCAGTTTGGGTTCTTTATATATTCACTGTATAACTCTATTTTATATGGTATTAATAATAAAATGGAAACAAACAGAATTGTGGAGGGAAAAAAAGAGTAGTTTTAAAGACAAGCCTGCCCTCTAATTTCCTTTTTGCCTTGAGTGGTCAGTGGGAACACTCTGGGAGCTTGGGGACATTGAGGCATACAGCAATCAACAAGCCTGAGCCCTACAACCACTGAGTCTGGAAATTTTAGATTCTGAAAGCCTAAAAAAGCACTGTGTAAGAGGCTAAGCCAACCTTTTTGTTGTTGTTAATCTTGTTTTAGGGGAGACAAGAGTAGACCTTAGGGATAGGGTAAAAAACTGAGAGCCCCCAGCCCCTTTAAGATATTTTTTCTAAACCTCTTAAAGTTAACTCTGATTAATTTCTTGGTTAGAATTCAAGTTAGGGTTCCTGCTTTGCAAAACTAATATGAAGTTTAAGGTGGAAAAAGTAAAAATTCTTGGCATCTCCCACACTGACTTGAGAGTGACAGTAAGACTACAGATTTGTTATCCCCAAGAGAGTTGTAGAAAACTGAGATTACGCTTTATAATACCCTATTTCAAGTGGGGCTGATATCTAACCATGGTTCTTAGCCTTATTTGGGGTTAGAGATCCCTCTGAGAATCAGAATAAAGCTATAGGTCTTCTCTAAAAGGCATACCTAGGTACACATAATTTAGCCACTGGCCTTGTCTGTTTGCGTACCCCATAAGCTAACACAAAACTCCCTCTGAGGATCCCTGAGCAAAGTCTAAAATTCTCTAAAGGTTGCCAGTGGAAACAATCTGGGAGTGATAGAGGTATGGTCCTTACTACAGTTATCTAGGAAGGATACCACACATTCTTCATCCTTTACCCTTCCTTGGTTTCACCTTCTTCCTTCATGAAGATTCCTTTATTTTCTCTTACTTCCAACTCAGAATTATCTTGGTTCATGCTGGTTTCCTCTGTTTAACAGAAATATTCTTCTTGCAAAATGGTAAACACCTTTTTAGGTGGAAAAAAAACCCCAAACCAACCAACACTCTTTCTACAATCGTAGATAGTAATTAAGTCAATCACTTAGTTGGTTTTCGTTTTTGAATTTAATACTGCAAAAAATTAACTTTAGTGCATAAAACTTTCTATGACTTTAGTTATTAATATTTTATTATTTTGATTAATTTTATGTAAGTCAAGATAGTCTGGGTTATTCTGCAGTAATCCAAGTGGCTTAATATAACAAATTTTATTTCGTATTCTCATATGTACCCAAGAGGGATTAGCAAGAGGCTCTACTTATTGTATTAAACCTGGGACCCAAGGTGATTGATGCTTTATCTCAACTCAGGCTTCTTCACCAGAGAAAAACGATATAATGAATCAGTTGCAGGTTGCCTGAATTTTCACCCAGAAGTGACACATACCACTTTTGCTTAAAAAAATTGGTCAAAGTATATCCCATGTTCATGTAGGATATCAAAGGGGAGGCTAAGGACAATCTTACCACCTGACCAGAAAAAGGAAATGTAGAAGTATTTGGTAGACACATTCACTCTTTTCTGTACTCCTTTCGAAAATCTCCTTTCTGGAGATTTGATTGATGTTAAGCAGAAAAAGAGGGGTTGAGTCTTATTTTTGGTGAAAGAAAATACTCTTGGTTAACTTTGTCATATAATATATCTGAACTTAAAATAAGTACACAGTGGCATATAATGATTAAAAGAAATAAAATACTAGCAGGAACGTAAAAAACCTGAACATAACACTGAATCACTCTCATGCGTTATGCCACTTAGTTAATCTACAGTCTAGCCCTTGTAATAACACACGCATCGTGATTTTAGTTAAATAGGAACATGCCCCTTTCTGTTTCATGTAAAATTCTAGTCAACACAAATTCTTCTAGAAAAATGAATTAAGAATGAGTACTATTCCCAGAGTACATTCTGGTTTGTCTATAAATTATAAGCGAAGCTTTCTGTGGGAACTGTCAAAGACACAGTTGCAATGTTGCTCCCTTTTTCACTCAGGAGAACTGAGTTCTGTTGTCCCACTTGGAGAGACATGTTGAGTGACGAGAAGCTGGGCAAATCTCCTCAGTCATTTTCTTCTGATAGTTTACTTTATGGCTTCCTTAGTGGTCTGCATCTTTCTTTCAGCCTGACCATTTGCTTGAGGGTGATGAAGAGTAATGATGACAGGTTAGATGAGCTCTAGCTTCACAAATTTCTTAAATGCATCTGAAACAAATGCAGATTCCTTGTCAGAAATAATAACATCTGGAAATCTGGACATTGAAAATCACCGGTACAGGGATGTTCTTGTTGAAATAGAGACACTATAAGACATTTTGGGATGGTAGCCACAACAAACAAGAATTTCTCCTCCTTGAAAAATAAAAGAATTATTGATCAAATCTTCCTGATCATTTTTTACAGAAAGGAAAAGTGCCTTTGGTCGATTATATGGAGTTGTTTAGTGTTGTCTACAGTCTTCTAAATGACATAATTAAGTACAGGCTTTAGATATAATTATTAGTGTATATATTATTATTTTAAAATTCCTAGGTGAGTTATAAACATTATTGAAATAATATGATAAGTTATGTGATTTCTCTATTCTGACCACTGGAAATTAAGAATTAAAGCTTTGATTAGAAATTAGAGTCTATATATGTGACAGGCATTAGTATAGTTGAAACTGTGAGAGTATTTCGGTTTACTGAGATAGTTTATGTGAGAAAGCAAAAGACCTAAAACAGTCTCTTTTCAGTATGCATTGTATTCCAGACTTTTTTAGGTCATTCTTTCCATATTTTCTCTTTTTTTAATGAGAAAGCAGAATGATTCAAACTGGGTATAACTATATTAAAGGCCATGAACCTAGCTTTGCCTGACAATAAAATTCATACTCTTATTACTAGATTAAACTTCCTCCTGTTTACAGTTTAATCTAGTAATAAGATGGGATTAAAGAGGGAGGATCTTATGTAAGTAAGAAAGTAATCTTTTTCCTACAATCTGCTTTTAGCCCTTACTTTCCTCCCATGTTGAGAGCATTTCTAGTCTAAAGTTCTTTTTTTTAAGCCATTAAGATGTATTATTCAATCTAAAGTAACTTTTAATCCCTTTGTAAAAATATTAGCTCTTTAATTAGACGTGGTATGCCTCACCAGCTGTCTCCAGCATAGTTTTGGGTAGGCATTAGTATGTTAATATGGAACTGGTTTATAATCTTAATTTCAAAACATATTGGAAGGCAAGTTTTATGAATAGTATGAAGAGACTTATATGACCTGTCAAATCAATTCATAAAATTCCTGTTTTGAAGGGGAAATTAAAAGCCAAGGTAATGGAAAGGTTATATTCGTGTATTCGCAGGAGATGAATGACATAGATAGGATGTCTTTGAAAGTTAATGAGAAAGCTACTTGCCAGGCACGTTCAAGAGCAATGTTAGCAAGTGAAATGGGTTGCTGCCTTTGGGGAAATGATTTATGACGATGAAAACCATCTGGGTTTAGGAGGTTGGTTGATTGTGACATACCTCTCTTCCAGCCTTTCCACTGTCTCTTCCTTCCTGTGTCCAGCACAAAATCAGCCTTTGCATATGAAGAGCACTATGCAAGTTGGCTTCCAGTCGTACGAATATGTGGTATGATTTCAAATAAGATTGTCATTGGATGCTTGGGCCAGCCAGCATATTTACTTTAGATTTGTATTTACTTACTCTTTGTAGTTTAACTGGATAAACTCTAACAAAGTATACTTAATCTGACCTTAATAAAATATTGTATTTCCAAAGACAGTATGTAGTATTAGCAGAAGGTGTGATTTCTCTGTTTGCATAAATTGGCTCTTCCCTTCTCTTTCTCTGTGTTTTTCACATCTCCCTGCTGTCATATATATTCTGACCTGCCTCTGGTAGGGCTATTTATGTCATATCCATAATTGTTATATATTAACCATTTGAATGTGGAATAAGGCAAATACAGTTTGTTAAACTTTTTTATATAAAAATATGAAATCTACTGTAAATGAGTTATCTTAATCACAGAGTAGCTACCTCTGGAAGCTGTAATCCTTGGTGTTGGGCTGTAATGCTACAATCTTAAAAATGAAGAAGACAAAAAGACAACCCTCTATGTGCTACTAGAGAAAGGCTACAGTTAAAGCCACACTGCTTGTCACTTCATATTCTTCATGCCTTTTTAACGACCTTCCTTTTGGGTGATGCATTTTGTAGCTGTTGTCACTTGTACAGTGGAGAAGGAAAAGGAAATGAATAATGTGATTTGAAAGGGTGTAGAGGGATGTGAATCTTAGGAAGATCCTTAGGATTTACAGAAGCTATAAAGCTATTTGTGCTGCTTTGTGGTGCTTTGCACTCTGTGTCACTTAATAGTTCATCTTTACCCCATTTTATGCTCTAAGATATAGAAAATGTCTTAAAAATAATTCTCATGGTCTTCTTCCCCCAAGCCCCACCCCAAGTTTTCTAGCTCCTGACCAGCACTGTTAGCTTTTTTTATTTAATCTTCACAGTCTTCTCATTTATGAAATACAAAATGAATGCTGTGTCAAGATAGACTTGGAAAAATCTTTCAAAATGACAATACAGGCTCACCTGCAATTAAAGTCATTTCCATTCCATTTAGTGTCTTTTTCTTTTTGAGACAGGGCCCCACTCTATTGCCCAGGCTGGAGTGCAGTGGCAGGATCATGGCTCACTGTAGCCTTGACCTTCTGGGCTCAAGCAATCCTCCTGCCTCCACCTCCCTAGTATCTGTGACCACAGATGCATGCCACCATTCCTGGCTATGTATTTTTTAATTTTCAGTAGAGACAGGGTCTCAATATGTGGCCCAAGCTGGTCTCAAACTGCTGGGCTCAAGCAATCCTCCCACCTCAGCCTCCCAGAGTGCTGGGATTTTGGGATCCCAGATACGAGCCACTGCACTCGGTTCCACTGAGCTTCTGATGAGTTTAAATATTAACTTTGAGGTCAGTTCACAGTTTGTTGATATTATGACAGATTTTTTTAAAGTTATATTTCACTTAATAGTGGAACACCTTAGTCAGGAAAAAAAAAATCTCTTTATTTATAGAATTAAATTTGTGAACTTTTGTGAAGTGCTTTTTTATCCTTTTAAATATGCCACATCTATCCTGTAAGTACAATAAATATTTCTAAATGTCTAAAGCAAAAAAAAATTATAAATTAATGAAAACATTTCCTGATAAATCAATTTCTCAATGTACATTATTCAGATAAAAATAGCTGAAGAACTAGCTAAACAGGATTAGTGAAATTGAAGGTCAAGAGATGCTAGAAATTAGTCAACCCAGGTTTATGGAAGATCTTACTATATACTCTGTAATATTAAAAACTATTTCTAGGCTTAATTCACTGATGGAATTATGGTATTTTGGTTGTTGGAATTATCAACTGTCTACAACAGTATGAACCAACAAGAAAATAGTGCCCTCTGTGAGTAGGAGGCAGGGGACAAGAACCAGGGGACAGTAGGAATGGACCAACAGCGTTGGTTAGTGGCACAGACCAATTCAAATAATATATTTTATGTGAGATTTTTTTCCTTACCAGCAGTTTGTTGATGAGGCAGAATTAAGTCAAGAAGAGAAATGTACATTCCCTATCTCTGTCCCTGCAGTTTCATTAAATTCTAACCAAATGATGTAGCTCAGCATTCTCAGAGAATAGTCTCTGACAGGTAACACTTACAGGAGACAGACCCACACCTTCTAGTATGTGATTCCTAAAATTCTGTGTGTAGACTGGCACCCAGCTAGCCACATAAAATTCACCAGGGCTGCTTATTAAAAATGGAAATTCCAAAATCTCACCTCCAGAGATGCTATTTTGGTGGGCCCTGAGGACATCATGTTTTTGACCAAGTTGCCCAATGTCTTTTTGGCTTAGTCAAAAGCAAGAAGTACAATGTCTTTTTGTGCTTCTTGGTTTTGACCAAGTCACCCAGGTGATTGTGGTGCAATGCCTTTTTGTGCTTCTGCCTTTTGCGTTGGTTTGCCCAGCCTGCACCAGGTCAGGCAGCTCTATGAGCTGCTGCCATCAGCCTGTGGATGTTCTCTCCTCTTCGTAAATGAGATCTCCTCTACTCTCCCAAAAGTCTCATTTTCTTTTGGGACTCTTTCCCTTGTTAGCTCTTGCTTGTCAAGAATGGAATGGGGAAATCATTTCTTATGAAGGGAGTTTTTCTTTGGCTTCTGGTAACTGACAGAGTGAACAGATTTCTTCACTGTGCCTTCTCCCACCTATTCCAGAGCTGTCACTCAGGAGCACTGCTTAAGGCCATGCCCTGCCTTCCTTGTGTAGAGGGCTTTCTGTGACCAGCAGACAGTCAAAGACATCATATCTATACACAGCTGGCACATTGATGAAAACTACCGGTGTTTGCCACTTAGTATTTATTTGTACCTTTTCCTAAATATTTATAAAAAGTACTTTTCTCTTTTATATGCCACATCTGACTATGTATGTTAGGCTTTTTGTTTTGTTTTTTGAGATGGAGTCTCGCTCTGTCACCCAGGCTGGAGTGCAGTGGCACTATCTCAGCTCACTGCAAGCTTCGCCTCCCGGGTTCATACTATTCTCCTGCCTCCCAAGTAGCTGGGACTACAGGTGCCTGCCACCACATGCGGCTAATTTTTTTGTATTTTTAGAGACAGCGTTTCACTGTGTTAGCCAGGATGGTCTCCATCTGCTGACCTCATGATCCGCCTGCCTTGGCCTCCCAGAGTGCTGGTATTACAGGTGTGAGCCACCGTGCCTGGCCTTGTGTTAGTTTTTATGATATCTATGTTAGTACTGCAAAAATGTCTAAGAAAGTGGACCTTTCTGCCAGCACTACAATGTCTCATGTTGAAGGAGGCCTCATAGTTAGGAAGACAACTGTTAGCAAAGCCCTTGTTTCTCTCATGACCCACCAGTGTCTGGCATATCTCAGTGCACTCTTCATGATGCTGTTGGGAGACATGCGTTGAAGCTCTAAGTTAGGCCTATGGTTAAAGTCTTCTGGCTCATAATGATAAAAGACGTTATTGTAGGCAGTTAGAACCTGCTAAAGGACAGAGACATGATGGATTGGAGTCTGAGATAATGTAAGTTGTTTAATAAAGCGAAAATAAAAGAAAATCAAAACTTTGCTTTACCTATTCATTTTTAAAATAACCAAGGCATACCCCCTTTGCTGTCTTAAGTTTCAGACAAGGGCACATCCTCTACATTCATTCCTTGGTGGCTTTACATGCATTATTTGCCATGGGCCATTAGGTGCTGTGGGTGTCTTCATCCCCACTTTGGTGCTTTGTCAAGACTTCAAGCATCCCCGTGAATATACTTTAATCCTTCCCTTTTTTGTGTTTTGTTTTTTAGGTAAGTACTTTTGGTATTCTTCTTCCTTAATGCTGAAAGAAAATGCAGCTGCCTGATGTAGAACAAATGGCTTTTGAAAGCAAACACCAAAAGATAAAAATAATGTGAACGGTAAAGAATGACATGCTACCAGATACCAGTAAGAATTTTAAGCGGCATTCAAACACCCCTCTCTTTTCGGAGAGAGGACTAACAGTACAGGAAGATGCAGGGAGGGTGGGGAGGGATTGTCGCCGTGCAAGTAAAAAGAAAATTACAGAGAGTGTTCATGAAATATTCATTTACACCTGCTTATTGGTTAGATGAACAGCCTTTGGTTCTGAGCTGGCTCACCATTCCCAGGCTGGAAATTATTCACTTAAATGCAGCTTTTAAACATTTTCTTAAAATCCTCAATGGAAACAGATGTGCGCATGCTGAGGGAACTTTTTTTGATCTGTTTCTAGAAGAGGGTTAAATTAGAAAAAAAGCCAGTATTTTTAATATTTAATTTCAGGTGTATAGCTATGAAGCTATATACTTAAATGCTTTGTAACATATGATCATGAATATATGTATAAACTTCACCCAGAAAAATCCATAAAGCTTTTGATAATAAATGTGTATAATCTGGATAAATGAAATACCAATGAACGCAAACATAATTTATTTCATGTTTTATGTCTTCTCTTTCTCATTTTCTATGTACAGTTCCTGTGTACTTATGAAATAACATACAAAATACAATTGTATTTATAATGATTCAATGGTATTTTGCCCAAATTCATAGTCCTTTTTTATATGGCCGTGGATTTCGAGATTTAAACATATATGGTAAATAGTATGTTTCTGTTAACTTCAGCATAGCCCTTTTAGTAACAAGACATTGTTACTATAAATTGAGATTATCTATCCAATGTGAGTAAATACATTATTAAAAATACGTTAACATTTAAGATGAACAAATTGCAAAGGTTAAAAGGTTTCAGAGACCATTACCTGTTACTAAATCATTTCTCTCTCCTGTTTACTATTCTTATCTCATTGAGTTCCCTGCTGTCCTAGAATATCATCCCTCTGTCTCTGCTTTATTTAGGTTTTTTCTATATTCAACTCAGACCCTATATCATGTACAAAGCCTTCTTCAAGTCTTTCAACACAGACTGGTTTATTCCTGCCCTAAAATCATTTTTTAATGGAATCCATGTGTTAATTTTCCGGGGCTGCCATAACAAAGTGCCACAGACTGTGAGCGTAAATGGTATGAATTGATTTCCTGATAGTTCTGGAGGCTGGAAGTCTGAAGTCAAGATATCAGCAGGGTTGGTTTTTCCTGAGGTCTCTCTCCTCAGCTTGTACATGGCCATCTTCTCCCTGTTCCTTCACAGGGTCTTCCCTCTGTATGTGCCTGTGTCCTTAGCTCCTCTTATAATGACATCAGTCACATTTGAGTAGGGCCCACACTTAGGACCTCATCTTAACTTAATTACTTCCTTTCAACCCTGTCTCCAAATATAGTCACATTTCGAGGTACGAGGACTTCAGTGTATTGATTTTGGAAGTGTATGTATAAGGACTTCAACGTATGAATTTTGGAGGTATATGGTTCACCCTGTAACAGTTCATGTTAGTTTCTCACTTCATTATTCTCTGATTCTTCCATGCATATTAGTTCTATCTCCCCTAACAAGTTCATCAAGGACAAGGACTGATCATATTTTAAGTTTTATTTATTTCGTTCACAGTTCCCAGTGGGCCGGTATATAATATTAAATACTACATATTTGTTGTTTGAAATTACTGGAAGAAGTAGTGTAACAGGACCAAATGAGAGTCTCTTTTTCCAATTATTGCTGACTTTAGCTCCCTTATCTGGACAGAAAAAAACAGTAGCAGAGGTTTGGGTCAGGCAGTGGTCAAATGAACTGTCTCTGCTTTCTTTCTGGGAGGCCCATCAGCATTCTGGTCAGCAGGGGCATTCTGGTGAAAGGAAATGCTGATCTCTGCAAATGGGCAAAAGTGTAAAGAGCATTGAGCCCAGCCTCATACCACAGAAAACAATTTGGGCTTGTAGAAAATAATTACCTAGTGAAGAGTCTTCTGAACTAGAAGCAGGTTTTTGGAAGGGGAAATCATAAACACATTTGTGGTTGCAAGGTAGCAGATTGGGTGAGCTGGAACTAAAACAAATTTTGGTTCAAGAAATTGTATTTTAAGTTCTGAAGTCACACTTAATTCTTAATAATTCTTATTGTACACATGCTAATTTAAATGTAAGATGTTTACTTCATTAAAATGTCAACACTAAAATGCTGGTTCAGTTTGTTGTATTACTTTCTTCAGGTTTTGTTATATTCTATTTTCATATTTTCTAGAGCCAGCATTCAAAAGTAATTTCTGTGCTTCAAAAGAGGATCATCCTAAATTCAAATTATATGTAAATGTCAAAAAAACAAAACAAAACAAAACAATAACCATGTTGCTCTCGTACTAAACATGTGTCTTTGGGCGGGTTACTAAGTCCATGTGAGTCTGAGATTCTCCATCTGTCAAAAGGGAATCAGAATACCTACTTTGAGCAGTTGCTGATATTAACGGTAAATAAGCAACGCAGTTAGCCCAGTCATGGCAAAATAGTTGAGGCCAACAAATGTTCCTTTTCTTTATCTCTCTTCAGGTTGAATTTTGCCCAGTAGATAATCCATCTATCGTAGAGATATGCAAATGTGATTGATTCATTGATTGAAACATTCATTGTCCCATTTAAATAATGTTTAAGTATTATTATCCCGTGTATCCTGGTTTCATGCTGGATGTTGGGTAAATAATGATGAGAAGAAACAGGCAATTCCAACTTTAATGGAGAAATGGACATTAACTAAAGGTCTAAAAATATGTATAAAATTTTAAAAAATCAGTGTTGTGAAGTAAATATATACAGTGCCAGGAGATTTTATAACAGGGAGAGCTGTCTTTTTGGAGGGTATGTATAAAATGTCAGGAAATATTTCTCCTAGGACGTAACAATGAGCAGAGTTTCAAAGTATGCATGTGTGCACATATGTGTATGTACCCATGTATGTGTATGTGTTCTAATAGTAATAGTGGTTAAGGTGGTGATGGTAGTGGTGGTGTAGGTGATGATGATGGTAGAAGAGGAGAATCAAGAGAATGAAATAAATAAAAAGATGAGTGTCTGGGAACAGCATGTGCAAAGTCCTGATGTAGGAAACAGTACTGAATGGAGAGTATGGTTTACCAAGGGAAGGCTGATGAGGCTGAGATGAAGAGAGTTAACAGGAAGCCAATAACTTGAGATGAGGCTAGAGAGGAGAGCAGAGGCCAACTGGGGCAAAATCTTATAGACATATTAGGTCTTCTACCCTAAGAACAATGGGAAGCCACCTGATTTTAAGAGAAAGCTTAATAGGTGTGTGTGATTCAGTGCAGGGACTGCTACTGCTCTTAATCCTCGAAATATCCTGCAAACCAGGTTGGCTTTAGTGGGTGGAAAAGTGAGGCCCATACATATTCAAATTTGTATTTTGAAAAGATTTTTTTTTGTCCTCCAATGCTTTTGCCAGAAGATAGAAATTCAGAGTATGTGTATTTATAGCAAACACATAGATGTTTCTTACCTAATAGGTGTGTTTTCATCACATTATTTTTGCACATATGATTCCTGCATGATCTGAGATCTTTTAATATTCTAACATACCTTATGTTCTAAATCTGTGACACTTAGAAAGAAATGTTGATTTGAACATCCAAGTACAGGTGCTAATTTGACCTAGCAGAAACGTTTTTTAAGGAAATCTCTCTGCACTGAGCACTTGCATTATCTAGCAATGGAAAATTCAAACAATAGAATGATTATCATAAATTCCTTGGGACACCTTTGTTATCAGAGATGAAACCTTGGTCACCTGGCTTTAAGGGAAAGCTTAATGAGCATGTGATTCAGTGCAGGGACTGCTACCCCTCTTAATCCTAGAAACATCATGGGAACCAGGTTTGCACCAGTAATGAATTTTTATAATGTGAATCTTTGATTTTGTTTTGCTGGTAAGAAATCCTTATTTGGAGATGCTATGTATGTGAGTTTAATCTCATTTTCCATTCCTTCTTGAAGTTTTCTAGGTTAACCACCTGAAACAGTGGTTACTATAATCAGTAAATATTTATAACAAAAGTATAAGGAATTGGGGAATTTCCATGTGGTATGTGTCTTCACAATAAAGGTCATGTTTCAATATGATATGAATGCATCTCCATCCAAACTATTATTTTAACTGTATGTTTTTCCCTCAGTCAGCAATTTATGTAACACATATAATTCATTTCATCCAACTCCTAATGAGGCCCCCAAATTAAACTTGAATTATTATTTACACCTTCTCAATATACAGTAAATATTAATTGAATTTAATGACTAACCAAGGAGATTTTAGTCATTGCAACTGACTACATGATTATATGTAAAGGATTCAGGAATAAATAGAGGGGTCTCTTAGTATGAAGTTTAAATAAATACTTAATGGTAAAAGAAAAATTTGTCTGCAGATTTTTTACAATTAACTTTTAAAAGTTATTATCCCCTTAGGCTCATTCCATTCTGTTCCCTTTGTTTTGAAACACTATTATGACATACTATTGTCCAGTAATGGAATGTCAGAAAATAGTACATATGAAAGACACAGTTCATTCCACTGTTAAATATTGCATCATTGAAGGGTTTAAATCCTAAGACATCTCTTTGATTTACCAACCCAGCCCAACTTCCTATTTGCTCTCTGCTCCATTTAGTAGATTTCATGCTGGATGTTGGACTAAACAAGTCAAACACCTGCAAGAGCCCTCCATCTGTGGCCAGAAAAGTGTTGCTGGTGCTATATTTTTGATGTTTAGGAAGAAATATTGATCTGCTTAACTAAGATGGTCATAAGGTAATATGGGGTTGTACTCATCTGATTCTCACAAAATCCCAGGATGCTCAGAACTATACTGATGTGCTGGAGATGCTACTTAGGAAGTTAGAGGACCAGCATGCATGTCCTTTGGACTGATGTATGCCACCCCATCATCTGCTTGACCAACAACTTGAGCCAAGACACACCTGGGATATTTTGGTACTACCTAGAGACCCTAACTAATTTTGCCAGGGTAGATTGGTAGAATCCAAGGAAATAGTTTTGCAAGTGACACAATTGGTGGATGATATAATAAGATAATGAAGACTAAAATAATTTGAAGAAGGGAAATGGAGATATTTAGGCTAAGTTGCTCTACTTGCTATTCTTAGAAGTGTTTTCTTCCATTTAGAAGAAGAACAATTGATTATAGAATCACTGCTTTGATGCATTAATTTGATCATTCTAAACAAGTGATGAATATTGTCTTATGTTATTTGCCTCCATTACTTATCCTGACTATCATAGAATAGCTAAGAATACTTCTTAAGAATGAGAGTTTGCAACTACCAGTCACATAGGCCAGTATCTGTTAACAAAATGCTAGTAATTTTGTTCATTAAATTTTAAACACTCAATCTATTATTCCATTAACACCTATTGAAATGGACAATAAATAAGGGCCAGATATAATCATGAGTAGGAGGGCTCCCTTTCTACTGAGAGCCTATGGAAAGGACAACTAGATTCCAGAAAAATGTTCAACTTCCAGTATGGCATACTAGGAGAAATAAATTGGGGGTCTAAAGAATAATAAGCAGGAAAAAATCTGGTTTTCTCTGAGGCAATGATTAGTTGAAGCCTACATAAATAAACCAATTACAACATTTTGACTGAACTGAGAATAATTACCCTCTGGTGGTCAACTCTTGTGGAAAAATTATGAAGTTCAGACTGTAAGCTGTCTAGGTTCTTATTAACTTGCATTGTTCTTAACTGAACTGATTACAGGCAAAAAGGTCAAAACATTTTGGCCTACCTAGGTAGCCAGATGGTCTAGAGATAATTTTTTAAATACCAAATGACTATATTTTATAGTGTCCCTTAGGAAACCAGGTTTTAAAACTGTGTCCAAAGAGAACTTGAATAGTTTTAGTTTTTTGATGTTTCTTTTATTTTTTCTTGATTATATATTATAATCATTTTGTTAGAAAAATCCAAACACTACAGAAATATAACTAGATTGCATGTTTATAATCTTCCCTTCTCTCTTAGATAACTATTTCTAAGAGTTTTTGTATACATATTTAGATTTTTGATACATGTAAATATATATAATCTTTTTGCTAAAATGGAAATTTACAACATGCTTTTCAACAAACTTTTGTTTGCCTAAAATTTCTTAGCTATTTATGTCAATATATGTCACTCTATGAAGTTGTAAACAGAACAAAGCAGCGTACTCCCCAAGAGGACTCTTAGATATTTGAAAGTTGCCCATAATGATAAAGTAAATTTATGCCTGACTTTGCTTGAGGAAACTAACATCCTCTCCATCCTGCCTTGAGGACAAGTGTGTTTCTTCATGGCTGACACATATCTTGGCAGAGCTCATGTGCTGCAACAGCACACAGTATGGGGTAAGGAACAGGATTTAAGTGACTTACTAATCAAGTGTTGGCAAGAAAAGAGGAGACTTATAGCACCCCAACCCTGCATCATCCCTCTTGCTGTCCTCTTTAAGGTGAACATAAAGGGGAATCTTCCCAGCTGGGGTACAGATAAACCTTTTGGTTACCAGACTGTGTGGGTTTAGATGTCAACCCTTTATAGGAATTGTCTAGGAAAGTCAGCTGTCCAGGCTTGGAGACCTTAAGCAAGCATGGGAAGTTGCAGCCCCCTTTTTCCAGGAAAAGGCAGTCACCAGTCTTCTTGGAAGCTGCATTTCGGGGAGGCCTGTCCAGATGGGGTGGGGGACACTGCCAACAGTTAGCATATTGTCCAGACGACCCAGCATGAGCTATCTAGGTCATGTTCAGACAGTACCACTCATGGTGTTCTCTTGCTTAAATCATTGTTCCTGAGTAGCCTTGAATAGTAACAAATGTGATATCTTGACATCATCTGGTGGTTGGGTGACAACTGTTTAATTTTCTAACACAGTTGGTTTCTGCAATGCTTTTTCCCAAGTAATTTAGTATTGTCTTATCCTGCTATGTCTTCCACAAAGGGAAGATAATAAAATCCTTTTAATTATCATAATGTTTGTCTACTTAAATTTTGCATTAAAAATTTGTTATAATTTTATTAAAATACTTTCACAGTAAAGTTTTAATCCATTTTCCTATGAATTTTTCAGTTTTTAATATTTCTTTCCCATTTATATCCATATAACATATATTTAATTAAAGTACATAGAGTATATATCAAGTATATATAGTATACATACTATGATTTTGTCTGTTTTCTACTTTCTTTCTATTTATGTGTATTTTCTGTATTTTTTTTCCATATGGTCATCATTTTTCACATGTAATGTCTTCTTAACATTACAGGGCCGTTCTAATTGTTAGAAGGCCTCCTTACACTGATGTGTAGTTTGACTGATTATAAAGTCCGTTATTGTTCTTGGTTTTATGTCTTAACAAGGCATCCCCTCCTCAAACCTTAGAGGAATTGGTATCTGGCTTCACATGCTCTAGGGGATGCCATGTAAAATTTTGTAGAAATGTTTAGTATTCTGGCATGTGGTCTCCAGCTTTGTCAGATGGTTAGAGATCTATGATTAGTTAAGAACCACACAGGACTGAGTTAGTTTCCTTCCATAACTAAAAGAATTGAACAGATCAAGTAAGTTAAGTGGATGCCTCATTAGCACTACAAAGTTTATTAAAATTAGAGTCACAATCTAATACAGGGCTTTGGACTACTAATATCTGCTAGCTACCTTTGGCATGATTTCAGTATCATGGGATCATCTGACCAAACAAGCTGTCTCAAATTCCTGTTAGATTTAAATCTTGGCTGTACATTGGTTTCACCTGGGTAATATTAAAATACTGATACCTGGCCCCAACCTGGATAGATTTAGATTCTATTAAATTGTCAGGGTTATGGTTCAAGCCAGGGTGCATCCAGAGTTGACAACCACTGGATTTGAAGTCAAAATGTATAGAACGTGAGACAGGTAAGCACTGTTGGAACTATCAAGACAGAGACAAATTCCAGGCACTAGCCTCTGCTTCTGTCTTTTCTGATGTAAGAATATTTCACCTCTCAGAAAGATGCTTCCCAAATGAATACTTTTAAAAATTAACTTGTTTTTTTCAGTACCATAAGACAGGGTAAGGAAAAAAAAAGTTTGCTTGGTTTTTAAAAATACTATTGTTTTGGCCGGGCGCGGTGGCTCAAGCCTGTAATCCCAGCACTTTGGGAGGCCGAGGCAGGCAGATCACGAGGTCAGGAGATCGAGACCATCCTGGCTAACAAGGTGAAACCCCGTCTCTACTAAAAAATACAAAAAACTAGCCGGGCGAGGTGGCGGGCGCCTGTAGTCCCAGCTACTCGAGAGGCTGAGCCAGGAGAATGGCGTAAACCCGGGAGGCGGAGCTTGCAGTGAGCTGAGATCCGGCCACTGCACTCCAGCCTGGGCGACAGAGCGAGACTCCATCTCAAAAAAAAAAAAAAAAAAAAAAAAAAAAAAAAATACTATTGTTTAAACTTTAACAGAATTATCTTCTCAAAATACTTAGAAATGAAGTGAGTAAATGTTTCTTCTTTGATAACAGTGAAACCAAAGTTAGAGAGTACAGTTAAGAGCGCCATTAAATAACAGTTTTTCTTCTACAAAAATAATCATCAAACATTCATTATATATTCAATCATGAAGGAAAATACACATTAAATTATTTATACTAAGATAAACATAAACTTCTATTAGCAAACAACTTCATAGTTAATTTTTCTAATTTACCACTTTCTGCATCTCATGCAAATTATGTCTTCTTACATTGCCAATAAAATATGAGATTGGGGAAGGATGCTGCAATATCCATGAGGAAGTTTCATGTAAGTGCAAGCAATCAGATTTCATTGCAGATCTAGAGTAGTAACACTGACAGAACTATGTCAGTTAAGCGTTCTGCATTATTTTTATGTATTGTCATTTTCTTTTGGTAGAGGAGAGATGGAAGATTTACCTTGTCCAGAAATAGTTGTAGATTAACAAGGTACCAATCTGTTTTTTTTTTTTTTTTTTTTTTGTCCCTTGCTTAACCATTAATTTCCAAAATATACTATTTTTTAACATGCCAAGCAGTCCAACAACGATGGAAGCTGCAGGGATTCCAGCCACAGACAGAGCCTGAGAGAACAAACAAAGCAGAGCATAAATTCAGAAAGCAGGCAAGTAGTGCCTACTTTGTTTCAGTGATACGTCCTCTGCAGTTCAAAATCATTCAGTATCTCTTAATTAATTCATACACTATTTCCAGTGAGGTTTCACTGATAATTCCTTAATGTCAAGAGCTCTCTCTGTATCTTAAGCAGTTAGTGTCATTGAAATTTACTTACGCAATAACTCATTCGCCAAATATGTATTGAAGGCTTATTATGTGCAAGGCATGTCCCAAGTTCTGGTAATACAATGATGAACAAAATTAATAGTTTCTTTCTACACAGTTTTTGGTTTATCAAATTTATTAGATGTTTAACAAATGTTCATTAAGTGCATAAATAGTAAGTAAAAGATTCAAAGCAGCAATCTCAGCACCATGTGTCAAAACCACAGAATGGCTGTATGTTCTTTTTAAATCCATGTATTGTATTATATTAGAAGGCAAAATAATAAGAAAGCAGATCAGAAGTCAATATGGTCCAGTAACAAGAATAAGGAGTCAGATTAGAATCACATTAACGGTTCACATTTTCCTAGTTATGGGACTTGTAGGTCTTTTCTTTCTTTCTTTCTTTAATTTTCTTTTCTTTCTTTCTTTTTATTTTATTTTTTTTTTTTTTTTTTTCAGACAGAGTTTCACTTTTGCCGCCTAGGCTGGAGTGCAATGGCACGAAATCGGCTCACTGCAAACTCTGCTTCCTGGGTTCAAGCGATTCTCCTGCCTCAGCCTCCCAAAGTAGCTGGGATTACAGGCCCCAACTACCACACCCAGCTATTTTTATTTTGTATTTTTACTTGAGATGGGATTTCACCATGTTGGCCAGGCAGGTTTTGAGCTTCTGACCTCAGGTAATCCACCCTCCTCAGCCTCCCAAAGTGCTGGGATTACAGAGGTGAGCGCTATAGGTCTCATTTGCATTATCTGCAAATGTGAACAATGGTATTGTGTTCATTTACCTATTCAGCCAACTTTTCCTAAACATCTCTTAAGTATAGGGTTCAGAGATATTGTAGGTTGGGTTTCAGATCACCAAAATAAAGTGAATATTGCAATAAAGTGAGTCACATACATGTTTTGGTTTCCCAGTACATACAAAAGTTATGTTTACACTATAGTCTATTAAGTATTCAATAGCATGTCTAGAAGACAACATGCATACCTTAATTTTAAAATATTGCATTGCTAAAAATTGCTAATGATCATCTGAGCCTTCAGCAAGTAGTAATCTTTTTGCTGGTGGGAGGTCTTGCCTTGATGTTGATGGCTACTGATTGATCAGGGTGGTGGTCGCTGAAGGTCAGAGAAGCTGTAGCAATTTCTTAAAACCAGGCAACAATAAAGTTTACCACGCTGATTGACTCTTCTCTTCATAAAAGACTTCTCTGCAGCATGTAGTATACTGTTTGATAGGATTTTACCCAATGTAGAACTTTCAAAATTGGAGTCAATCTGCTCAAACCCAACTGCTGCTTGATCAGCTAAGTTTATGTAATATTTTAAATCTTTTATTATCATTTCAACAATTTTTGCAGCATCTGTACCATTAGTAGATACCATCTTGAGAAACCACTTTCTTTGCTCATCTGTAAGAAGCAACTTCTCATCCCTTTTTTGCTGAGATTGCAGCAATTCAGTCACATCTTCAGGCTCTACTTCCAATTCTTGTTCTCTTGCTATTTCTACCATATCTGCAGTTAATTCCTTCACTTGAACCCTTCAAAGTTATCCAAGAGGGTTGGAATCAACTTTTCTCAAACTCCTGGTAATACTGATATTTTGAACTCCTCCCATGAATCATGAATGTTCTTAATGACATCTAGAATGGTGACTCCTATCCAGATTTTTAATTTTCTTTGCCCGTATACATTAGAGGAATCACTATAGGAAGTAGCCTTCCCAAATGTATTTCTTAAATAACAAGACTTAAAATACTCTTTGAATCATGGCTGCAGAAAATATGTTGTGTTACGCATAAAAACAACATGAATCTTCTTGTGTATTGTATTAGTCTGTTTTCATGCTGTTGATAAAGACATACCCAAGACTGGGAAGAAAAAGAGGTTTAATGGACTCACCTCCACATAGCTGGGCGGGACTCACAGTCATGGCAGAGGGCAAGGAGGAGCAAGTTACATCTTACATGGATGACAGCAGGCAAAGAGAGAGCTTATGCAGGGAAACTCCCATTTTTAAAGCCGTCAGATCTTGAGGGACTCATTCACTATCAGGAGAACAGCACAGGAAAAACCTGTCCCCATAATTCAATCACCATCCACTGGGTTTCTCCCACAACACATGGGAATTGTTGGGGTTATAATTCAAGATGATATTTGGATGGGGACACAGCCAAACCATATCATTCCACCCCTGGTACCTCTCAAATCTCATGTCTTCACATTTCAAAACCAATCATGCCTTCTCAACAGTCTCCCAAAGTCTTAACTCATTTCAGCATTATCTCAAAAGTCTGCAGTCCAACATCTTATCTGAGACAAGGCAAGTCCCTTCCACCTGTGAGCTTGTGAAATCAAAACTAAGTTAGTTACTGCCTAGATACAATGGGGATACAGGCGTTGGGTAAACACCATACTAAATGGGAGAAATTGGCCAAAACAAAGGGGCTACAGGCCCCATGCGAGTCTGAAATCCAGCAGGGCAGTCAAATCTTAAAGCTCCAGAATGATCTCCTTTAACTCCATGTCTCACATCTGGGTCGTGCTAATGCAAGAGGTGGGTTCCCATGGTCTTGGGCAGCTCCGCCTTTGTGGCTCTGGAGGGTGCAGTCTCCTTCCCAGATGTTTTCACAGGCTGGTGTTGATTGTCTGCCACTTTTCCACACACACACAGTGCAAGCTGTCAGTGGACCTACCGTTCTGGCATCTGGAGGATGGTAGCCCTCTTCTAACAGCTCCACTGGACAATGACCCAGTAGGGATTCTGTGTGAGGACTCCAGCCCCACAATTCCCTTCCACAGTGCCCTAGCAGAGGTTCTCCATGAGGGCCCTGCCACTGCAGCAAACTTTTGCCTGGGCATCCTGGCATTTCCATACATCCTATGAAATCTAGGCAGAGGTTCCCAAACCTCAATTCTTGACTTCTGTGCACCTGTAGGCTCAACACCACATGGAAGCTGCCAAGGCTTGGGGTTTGTACCCTCTGAAGCCATGGCCTGAGCTGTACCTGGCCCCTTTTAGTCACAGCTGAAGTGGCTGGGACACAGGGCACCAAGTCCCTAGCCTGCACACAGTATGGTGACCCTGGGCCTGGCCCATGAAACTGTTTTTTTCTTCCTAGGCCTGCAGGCCTGTGATGGGAGGGGCTGCCATGAAGACCTCAGACATGCCCTGGAGACATTTTCCCCATTGTCTTGGGGGTTAACAATTGGTTCCCCGATACTTATGCAAATTTCTGCAGCTGGGTTGAATTTCTCCTCAGAAAATGGGATATTCTTTTCTATCGCATTGTCAGGCTGCAACTTTTCCAAACTTTTGTGCTCTGCTTCCCTTATAAAACTGAATGCCTTTAATGACACCCAAGTCACTTCTTGAATGCTTTGCTGCTTAGAAATTTCTTCCACTAGATACCCTAAATCACCTCCCTCAAGTTCAAAGTTCCACATATCTCTAGGCAGGGGCAAAATGCCAGCAATCTGTTTGCTAAAACATAACAAGAGTCACCTTTGCTCCAGTTCCCAAAAAGTTCCTCATCTCCATCTGAGACCACCTCAGCCTGGACCTTATTGTTTATATCACTATCAGCATTTTGGTCAAAGCCATTCAACAAGTCTCTAGGAAGTTTCAAACTTTCCCACAATTTTTGTCTTCTTCTGAGCCCTCCTAACTGTTCCAGCCTCTGCCTGTTATCTAGTTCCAAAGTCATTTACACATTTCCAAGTATCTTTTCAGCAATGCACCACTCTATTGGTACCAATTTACTGTATTAGTCTGTTTTCATGCTCCTGATAAAGACATGCCCAAGACTGGGGAGGAAAAGGTTTAATAGACTTACAATTCCACATGGCTGAGGAGGCCTCACAATCATGGCAGAAGGCTAGGAGGAGCAAGTCGTGTCTTACATGGATGGTGGCAGGCAAAGAGAGAGCTTGTGCAGGGAAACTTCTGTTTTTAAAACCATCAGATTTTGTAAGACACATTCACAATCATGAGAAGAGTGCAGGAATTACCTGCCACCCATAATTCAATCACCTCCTACAAGGTTTCTCCCATGACATGTGGGAATTGTGGGAGTTACAATTCAAGACGAGATTTGGGTAGGGGCACAGCCAAACCATATCGTGTATCCATCAGAATTCTTGGATGACCAGGTGCATTGCCAATGAGCAGTAATATATTTTTTTAAATCTTTATATTTCTTAGCAGTAGGTCTCAACAGTGGGCTTAAAATATCTAGTAAATCATGCTGTAAACAGATATGCTGTCATCTAGGCCTTGTTGTTTCAGGTACAGAGCACAGGCAGAATAGATTTGGTGTAATTCTGAATGGCCCCAGGATTATTGGACTGGTAAATGGGCATTGGCTTCAACTTAAAGTCCTCAGCTGCGTTAGCCCCTAACAAGAGGATCAGCCTGTCTTTTGAAGCTTTGAAGGCAAGCATTGACTTAGTCTTTCTAGTTGTGAAAGTCCTAATGGCATCTCCTTCCAATAAAAGTTTGTTTTGTCTACATTTAATATTTGTTTTTTAATGTAGCTTCAATGATCTTCTTTCTGGATAACTTCCTATAGCTTTGATATCAGCACTTACTGCTTCACTTTACACTTTCATGTTATGGAGATGGCATTTTCCTTAAACCTCATGAAACAATCTGCTGGCTTCAACCTTTTCTTCTGCAGCTTCCTCATCTCTCTCAATCTTTATAGAATTGAAGAGAGTTAAGAACTTGTTCTGAATTGGGCTTTTGCTTAAAGGAATGTTGTGGCTGGTTTGATCTTCTATCCAGACTACTCAAACTTTCTCCATTTCAGCAACAAGGCTGTTTCAATTTCTTATCATTTGTATTCACTGGAGTAGCACTTTTTATTTCCTTCAAGAATATAACTTTTGCATTCACAACTTGGCTGTTTGGTACAGGAGGCCTAGCTTTCTGTCTGTCTTGACTTTTGACATGTCTTACTAAGCAAGCTTAATCTTTTCTAGCTTTTTATTTAAAGTAAGAAATATGCTACTCTTTACCTCAGTTGAACACTTAGAGGTCATTGTATTAATTTACCTAATTTCAATATTACCGTGTCTCAGGGATGGGGAGGACTGAGGATAAAGAGAGAGATAGGGAATGGCCGGTTGGTGGAGCAGTCAGAACACACATTAATTGAGTTTGCCATCTTATATAGGCATGGCTCATGGTACCCCTAAACAATTACAATAGTAACATCAACAATCACCAATTACAGATCACCATAATAGGTATTAAAATAATTTTAAAAGCCTGAAATATTACAAGAAATATCAAAATGTGAAACAGAGACATGAAATGAGCACACGCTGTTAGAAAAATGGTGCCCATGGACTTGCTCAACACAAGGTTGCCACAAACCATTTTGTAAAAAAAAAAAAAAAAAAAAAAAAAAAAAAAAGCAATCTCTGCAAAACACAACAAAACAAAGCACAATAAAATGAGATATGCCTGTTTCGGTCACTTTGCTATTTAAAAGAGAAAATCTGTTAAGCTATAGTCCTTGTCTTCATGATTCTTACAGTTTGGAGTGGAAGCAAATCTTTAGGAGTAATGATGTTAAATGTGATGAATGTTTTTGTGCTGGCCTTTTACCTATTTATTCTCAGACCACAACTTGCCCTTTCTCTGCCCTTTATTGTCAGAGGCTACCCTCTGAAGGCTGTGATCTCAAGACTTCCATGTCCGTTGTTAGATAGATTCAGTACATTGGAAGCACTGGTGGGCATTTGGGGAGAGGCAGAAAGAGAGAAGCCAGAGTGTTTTACTCTCTCTCCTGAGGCAGCACCTCAGGTAGTAGCTGTGTCTCCTCTATGGCTTCACCCTCAGCCAGGGGACCCTAATCCCTGCATACATCAGTCCTCCTTTTTCGCTCTAGGCCCAGGGTGGTAGTTGCTTCCTGTTGTTTCTAACCCCTAAGTTGCCTCACAGTCCCCTATTTGGCATCTCAACTCTTCCATCACCAGTGCAATGAATTAGATCTATTAAATCCACTACTTTAAAAATGTATAGAGTGTTTCTTTTATCTTAGTTGGAAGCTGTTTGATAAAGCCTTGATAAGAGTGGCAGAGGCAGATCTTATGTTAGAAGTAGTCAATGAAGTTTTACTGAGAAAGTAAAATTTAGGCTAAAACCTCAAGTGTGAATATAAATGTATCGTTGGAGAGGGGAAGAATATTCTAGATCAGAAGTGTCCAATCTTCTGTCTTCCCTGGGCCACATTGGAAGAATTGTCATGGGCCACACAGAAAATACTCTAACAATAGCTGATGAGCTAAAAAAAGAATCACAAAAAAAAATCTCAATGTTTTAAGAAAGTTTACCAATTTGTATTGGGCCACATTCAAGGCCGTCCTGGGCCTCATGGGTTAGACAAGGTTTTTCTAGATCATGTGCAATGGGAAGGAAAATGAAGCACATTTTAGAAACTAAAGATGTAGACAGCTGGAATGTGACATACAAGAGAAAGAAGGTCAAGAATATTTGAGGGCTTTCAAGCTCATTGGAAGACATTACAGTGGAATGACCTGCACATTTGTGGTTTTTAAAGTCAGTGGCTGCATTGTATAGAATTATTTGGGAGGCAAGCAGGGAAACATGTAAGATTATTACAGACAGTGGTGTTGGTGTGGAGCAGAATGATAGCACAGGCAATGGAGGAAAGTGAGCTTATCTGAGAGACAGAGGTAGGAGGTGGAGTCTGCATGTCTTGGTAATTGATAGACTCTATGAAACAAGGTTGAGGAAAGGGTTAGGATTATTTTCAGGATTCAAAACAGAGCAACTGGGTAGCTGGGGTTCTAATCACAGTAAGAAGGAATATTGGAGGAGGAAGAGTTCCATGGTTGAACTTGAGGTATGTGTCAGTTATCTCCAGGGAGAGCTAGGAGTCAGGTGTGCTATATGTGTCTGAAGCTCAGGAGGCAGATGCAGACCAAAGAAATTGATGGGGAGCTATCCATCTACAGATGGTCATATAAGTTATTTGAGTCAATAAAATCAACTAAAGGGGGTACAAGTTTAGGAGAACAAGAGAGACCTGTCTCAAGCCTAAGAACTGCCAATATTTGAAGCAAAGCTGAAGTGAAAGATATGAACAGAGACTTAAGAAGAAAACCAAGAAAGTTAGATGCTATGAAAGCCAAAGGAAAGGAGTGTTTCAGAAAGGAGGGAGTGGCCAATAGCTTTGGAAATGTTCATTGGTTTAGTGAAACGCAAGTCAGTTGGTGACCCAATGGGAGAAATTTCCATATAGTGGGAGCATAAACCAGATTGAAGTGGGTTGAGGTGTAAGTATGAAGGGAGAATCAAGATAGTGAATATAAACAAAATTATTTCAAGAAATTATGCTCAGAGTGAGGAGGAGGTAAGAAGTATCTGGATAGAGAAGTAGGAATTGAGAAGGATCTTATTATGTACAGTGAAAAATAACTGGTTCCATCTGAGTGCTTATGGAAAAGACTTGGTAAAGAGGAAGAAAAGAGTAAGAGAAAAATGGATGAAGCTGAGTATCAGAGAATGTGAGAAGGACAGAGAACCAAAGCACAGGTGGAAGGATTTGCCCGAGTTGGTAACAGGAGGGAAAATGGAAATGATGACTGTGGGAGTAGATGTGTTTGTCACTTTGATGGCTGGACATGGAGAATGTTCCTTTTTGATGGTTACTATTTTCTCTTTGAGTAGGAATATCATCTGCTGTGTGTGGGAAGTGGGGACTCAAGTATTTGAGAAGAAAGAAGAAGGACGTTTGCTATAGTCTTTGCAGAAAATGAAAGTGATTTGATTAATAGTTGTTAGAATTTAAAAATGTGTGCACAGTGTTTGCGTTAAAGTTGTTTTAGAAAAACCAGCCACCTTGTGTTTTATTCTTTATGCTGTGAAACCTCTTTAGAGCACTCACAGTCACCTTTTGGCACTAGATGGACACAGTGCACTCAATGGTAAAGTGCTGACCCGCCAGGTTCCTTTTGTTACTAGCCAATACTGACAGAGTGATTGAGTTGTGAACTTATTGTTACGAATTGAAACTTTATTTTAGAGAAAAAAATCTTAAATAACACATTCCTCAATCTTACATATAGTTCATAGGTCAGAGAAAGACTGTGGTGCCACAGAAACATTAGCCAATATATTATTTGCTTTCACGCTAAGTGTAACGTGCGTAACATGCTATCGCTTTGAAATTTTTTGCCTTGAAAATGCTAATCAGTTGGCACTAGGTGATCATTTACATAGTCAGAACAGAGCTTTTGGTTTAGCGTTTTATCTTAAAATAAGGCAGAAATGGCATTGCTCTGGATGTCAGCATGGTACATATAACCCAAGTGGTGGAAAATAACTGCTAAATGGCAAACACATAGAAACTGAATTCTGCTCGTCAGCTTCCATTTGGTAGAGATATGTGTGCCCTTGGGGAGCTGCAATGTGAGCTATTATTAATAGTTCAAATATTTGCTTCATAAAAGTTCTGCAAATAGTGTTGTACAAATTGAAGTGATTCAAGGAAATCATAATTCTGTGGAGCTTCCTCCCTGTTTTGTAGTGGAGATTGGGAGTGGGGGTGGACCATAAAGTAGGTGTTTCTTTTCCTGCCACTCTTAACTAATTACACACCCTGCCATATCCCCCACCAACATAAGACTTCAGACTGAGAAAACCTACACAATTTAACCAATGTTAGAATATAGGCATTTTTTAACGTGCTGAAGACAGGGTTGTTCTTTTGGTTCCTAAACTAAAATCATTTGATACATTTCTCTGTCCTGTGAAGGAAGCCATGAATGCTATGAGTAAAGATATTTGTGGTGGTAAGAAGAGGGAGTTAAGTAAGGGAGTTTAATACAAAAAATTCATATAAAGGCTCCAAGGTTAAATAAGGAATACTTTTGTACAGTGGGTTCAAGGTTTTACTGGGTAGAGCATTTTTAAAGTTTTATCACGACTTTAGAAGGAATTGATTTGGAAGAAAAACTACACATGCTTAATATGAGGGAGCACTGTGGAAAATTCCCAGCACAAACTTTTCCTGGGCCTCAACATTTCTTAGTAATGAACCTAGATTTGGAGTGATCAAATAATTTGTCATGTCAAGTAGTAAAAGGGGAACTATTACTGACTTCACAAGAAGACAGACATAAACCCAGCAACAGGTACAAAGCAGGGTGATCTCAGGTAACTCAGGAAGATGCTGGAACACTCTGGGTGAAGGGCATTAATGCTGTTCACAGTGGAACACAGGACTGCTAATGGTATTTGTATGCTTTGGTGCATAAAAAGCATTGTTTTTTGATTTGTAATCTCTCGCATATGTGAAGCAGGGCCCTTCAATTTGGATTTGGGGTCAGAAGACAACATGTGGATGGGAGTTAGAAAATTGTAACAGACTCACCTGGGGAGCAGTTTTTTGTTGTCATTTATATTTCCAAGCTGCTGGGAATGGTGGCTCACTCCTGTAATCCCAGCGCTTTGGGAGGCCAAGGCAGGAGGATCACTTGAGCCCAGTAGCTCAAGACTAGCCTGGGCAACATAGCAATACCCCATCTCTACAAAATATAAAAAATATTAGCTAGGCATGGTGGCACACACCTGTAGTATCAGCTACTCAGGAGGCTGAAATGGGAGGATCATGTGAGTCCTGAAGTCAAGGTTGCAGTGATTGTGCCACTGCATTGTAGCCTGGAAGTCCCTCCATCTGCCCCCGCCCCCCAAAAAGGGATATTCCCAAACTACAACATTCTACTACATTATTCTACATTCTTCCCTTTTACTCTCCATGTTGATACAGAAACAAAACAAAACACATTTGATACTTACCACTGCAAAAGAGTGTTCTTTGAATTGTGGCTGCAATTATTTCCGTTGCAAACTTTAGTGTATTATTGTTATAATGATGCTTGAAATAATACCCAGATGTATTGAAAATTCAAAAGACTTCATTGCCAGCTCAACCTTCACTCTCAAGCACTGCTTACTAAAGGAGTAACAATGGGAAGAGACAGGTATGAGAACAGACCCCAGAGCCAGGGAAATGAACATGGAGAAGGGAAATAGGCAAAAACTCCTCATCAGTGTGGTCGAGGGAATACTGGGGCATGGCCTGGAGAGTCCCACATTACTTAGCAGCCAGAGAATCTTAAAGCTTATTGTCAAAAACCTCATGAAAGATTAGAGAAGGTACCATTTTATTTTACAAAATACTTTACCAACTCAACATCCATGTGTCAGCCTGCTTTGAATAAAGAAATACACATGTCTTCTTAAAATCTGCCCCTGACTATGATGAGCTTCTTAGTTTCAGCTTATTTTGACTAATTAGGCTGAGGTTACAAACCACCCTGATATTTCAGTTGCTACAGCCACAGTCTTATTTCCTGCTCTCATTACTTGTTCTTGGCTGGTTGATATTGATCTGTTCCTTTCATTCTGGAACCAACCCTAAATGAACTGCCCATCCTGAGGAGGCAGAAGAAATTGGGAGATGGCAGGGGCACACAGTGATGTTTTTAAAACTTCTGTTTAGAAATGCCACAGATCTCTTCCATGTGCATGCCACTGGCCAAAGTGGGCTGCAGGATCAACTTGGTATCAGTGGGGCAGGAAGTATAACCCTGGCACAATAATGGCCTTGGAAAGCTGTTAAACATTTTTACAATAACACAGTCTATCAGATTCTTTCAACTTAATTACAAAACTACTTAAAGTTTTTAGCATACATTCTGTGCATTGTCCCAATGCTATATCTAATGTTACTTCCTCATTCTGATGAATTACTATTCTTTTTCTTCTTAGCTATGTTTAAAAGCCCATACATCTATCCTGTGGTACTTCGTACATGGTATTGTACTTGGTTTACTTGTCTCTCTCCTTCCCTCAATGATGGGTCCTTGGAGGGCAGGAGCAATGTGATATTAATCCATGAGACCCAAGTGTGTGATTGGTGCACAATGGACACCCTAAAAAGTGTTTCTTCATAATTAATGAATTAATAGCTAAATGAGGGAGTGTTTACTTTACCCTCCCTACATTCGCCTTTTCTCCATTCCAGCAAACAATCTTGCACATGGAGTAGAAATCACAGTGGAATCTTGAAGAATAACTAGGAGTTTACCAGATGAGAAAGTACAGGGAGGTAAATCAGGGAAGGAGCAGCTGATGGATTCAGCTGTAGCCTTGTTGAGTGAAGGTAAGATTCTTGGATTTTGCTTCATGAACTCGAAAGTCCACATAACATCAAGCTTGGCCACTGCCGAGTCTGACCTATCTTACAGCACCAGAGAATTGGGGTAGTAAACTGCAGATGTAGCATCCACAGGCTGACCAGTCTGACCCTCATTATATTCCCCAAAAAGCAAATGTCTAATGCACCTGCATGGATGCTGCAAAGGAATGTGCACTAAAGAAATGTGAAAGTGATAACTATTTTTCATTATTTCTGATGTGACATTTTAGTGATTGTGTTAAAATCTGCACAACCAAAAAGTCTAAATAGAGTGTGAACCTCTGACATTGACTCTGGAAATTACACACATTTCGTTTTACTATTTTAAAAACACACATGAACTGAAGAGAAAAGAAGCAGAAAGACTGGCTAGAACACAGCAGAACTTACCAATTAATCTAATGGAGTTTGAGCCTTTCTAAATGATGCCTTTGGGGAGCGCTGTACTAGTAATATCTCAAGGATATTGCCATTGTTCAAATATTTCAGGGATTCTGGTTTTTGAACTTACCTTCAAAAGAGCCTTTGCTACATGTTTTTGAAATTCATTGATGACAAATCTCCATCTGTTGAAGGTTTATCTGGTTCTATAAAGCTGCCAAAAGTCCTTTGGCATTAAGCCTGATGATTAAAATTGATGATCCAGTTAGCGAATGCTATTTTGAGTCAAAATTGGAAGTAACTATCAAATTAAGAGGCAGTTTTCTTATGCACACTGGAAGTGGCCTGTAATGATAATTCCCAAAGAGAATGTCAAAAATGTCTTAATCCTAGTAGAATTCACTATATTTTTTTCATTGAAATAAATATTTAGGAAACATTGGTTTGAATTTGCATATGGTTTACATGTTTGAAGAATCACTCCTGTTACTTTATAGGTAACACTTTTAAGTGTTAAAATTATTAAATTACTTAATAAGTACTTAAAATGAATATAAATAAAATGATCCATCGATATTTGTCTATAGATTTTTATACATAAAAGATTGTATATGTTATTTAATACATGTGTATACATATAGCACAATGACCAAATTAAATTGCCTTTACAACTATTTTTAATTAAAAAATGTTCACATTATGCTTTCTTAAACAATTGCCTCTGTTAGATCAGAAGCCAAAACTGGCAAATTATATTATATCAGTTATTTAGTTACTGGGGACTCTATCTTTAAACCAACCATGGGAATTCATTTATAACTACTCAACACTCAGGTATGTATGACCATGGGGCAGACAAAAGACTGCTTTAAAAATCACTGATGTGTATCATGCTTTCTCTTCTTCTTTAGTATTTCTAGCCATCAAAAAGAAATTATATTGTGAGGCAGATGGTAGTAATATATTTTTCAAAAGTGAATTATATCCTCTTTCCACATATAGGTAGATAAATACATAAATCATATATAATTTATGTATTTATCTACATAATTCCCAAACTATGAATTTTTTGCTAATCTGAAGCATTTGATTAAGACTGGATTTAGACTATGCTTACATGTTGCCAGAAAGTACTCAAAAAGGCTACATCCTATTAACTGTGTTATTTTTGTCTGTATTATGTCAAATAATTTTGACTAAATCATTGGTATTATCAAGGTCATGTAGAAGTCTTCATAAATTCTGATTAAATAATTGATTTTCTTTACAACCACAGACAAATTGCAACAGAATCTACATTTTCAGGCAGTTCAGCCTGCATAGGGTCAATTTAATACCATATAAATGTTGGGAACAGAATTACCAGAAACTTCAAATATGTCACCATAAGCCAGATGAACAATATATGTCAGTACCATTGGGAGAGTATTTGCCGACATAAACTGCATATGTTTCTTGAATGTGTGAAAAATGTGCTACTGAATGATTCTTCCTTCACTAAAATTGACTTATTGATCTTGATTTAAATATAGGTCTACATTGGTAAATAAAACCCAGGTTTTTTTCATAATATATTAGAGAATTTTTGATACATAACAAATGTGGTAATTCCAGATCGATTCGAATTCAGGTTTAGCGCTTCGTAAAGAGTTGAAAATAGTTCCTGGTAGGTAAGTAAATTGGGAAGTACAGGACATTTTCTAAAAGTGCTAATGTTTTGGTTAGAGTTTGACCAGGTGGTAGCAGATTTACTTTTTCCTAACTCAGTTTGACTTGAAAAGCCTTCAAATAAAATACTTATAGAACCAGGAAGAAATGTATCTGAGTTACAGAACTTGAATGAGGATTGTCAAACTGGAGAATGCTTGCCCCATCTGAAGGAGATAGCTGGCACTATATAGGGAGGGGAACTCAAGGTTTTTTGTTTGTTTGTTTGTTTTTTGAGAAGGAGTCTTGCTCTGTTGCCCAGGCTGGAGAGCAGTGGCGCTATCTCAGCTCACTGCAAGCTCCGCCTCCCAGGTTCATGCCCATCTCCTGCCTCAGCCTCCCGAGTAGCTGGGACTACAGGCAACTGCCACCCCCCCCCCCCCCCGTCTAATTTTTTGTGTTTTTAGTAGAGACGGGGTTTCACCGTGTTAGCCAGGATGGTCTCGATCTCCCGACCTCATGATCCACCCGCCTCAGCCTCCCAAAATTCTGGGATTACAGGCATGAGCCACCATGCCCAGCTGGGAACTCAGGGTTTTAAACCTCGTAAACATTCAAAAGAAGACCAGATCTCAACTTTAATGTGACATTTTCTGTGTGCTTTAAATGTTGGATCAAAAGGAAAAACAAAATTAAAAATATGTTGGGCAAACTCAGGCCTGCTGTCCATATGTGCTATTCTGTCCTACACCTTTCAGGTTATAGCATTTCCCTTTGTTTCCTTTCTGCATTAATACTGCATTAATATCACATTCTAATTTATCCATATCTATGAGCAAGGCCCAAGGTCTGTAGCCAAGCCCAGGGTTTGCATGTGATATCTTTAGAAAAACCCCAGAGAAGCTCTCTATTGTTTGCTCACTATGCTCTAAGTATGAATAGCCCAAAGCAAAAAGACAAGTACCCTGGCTATCATGATCTTCTGAGCATTCATGGAGCTCACTAAAATTATAGTTCCCTCTGAAAAGCGTGTCATTATAGGAAAGCACTGGGGAGTGGGCGTAGGTACTTTCCTGTTTGATCTCAATAGTTTAATGCTTACTAACTCACTGAGAAGAGACTGCCACCTTAGTGTTACCCTCTTGTGCCACCCAAAGCAAGTCATATATTTCTCTTGTTTTCTCTATTTAAAAAACAATTCCATATGAAATTCTGTGATCTTTTTTCCCCTCATTACCTATTTTCTATCATCGTTGTATCCAAAAGGTCAAAAGAGAGAAAAGGACACTTCTCGGTTGACTCTGGTTATCTCTTAGACTGTATGACAGCAAAAATATGAGCAAGGGTTAAATTCCAAATGCATATACTCTGCTAATACACATTTGTGATTAGCACACACTTCATTGAATAATTTAAAATGTGGTTGTACCATCTGTTCTTTTGGGGATTAACGTTGTTCGCGATAGCAAAATAATCACATGTTAAATAAATTCTAGATACTGCACTGTATTATTAATAATAGCAATGATATTGTTAGTTCAGATGACCTGGCCTTTTCTGTCTCCATATAATCACACTATCGATTTTCCAGTATTGGAAAGGAGAACAACGGAGTGCATGCTTTTATTTCTAAATGGAACATGCTGTTCAGGAATTCTGCCATTTCTTTTATGGAAATAAAAAGTAAAGTGCAAACATATGCCATCTTTGAAGGTAACATTATGTAAGCCTTTGAGTATAACATTTGCTGTCTTTACTTCTTTGTGTCTATTCATAAGAAAAATGATCAGATTATCATATTCATATTCTAGAAACTACGCAATCAATTTTTTTCAGGCATTCTGTCATCTGCCTGGAATGATATTAGCAAAAGAGTCGTTGTGTAAACTGAATTAATTTACTTCATGCAGGCATTGATTTTACATTCCCTGAACTCTTATAACATTTTATGTTTGAGCCACACAGTATGTACGATCTCACATTGACTGTAAGTTTGTTGTGTTTAAGTCGTTTCTTCTAAAAAGTATTGTAAGCTTGGGCTTTTCCTCTGTGAACTTCTATGGCAATTGGGTGTGGACAAATGGGTCCTTGAAGATATTTTGAAAATTTCCCCTGCAATAACCCACTGCTTAATGACCCTCTACTGCCAGGTAACCTTCCTAGGTTGCTGCATCTATTCCCTCTGCTTTTCTTTAAAACATGTTGTTAAGTCACTGCTGTCTTCTCATCTCCAGGCAAAAACGTACCACCTTATTTAAATATTCAAATATTTAACTTATGTTAACTTATTTAAATATTTAAATATTCAGTCACACTATGTGCTCCTGTGAATTTTCTCTGGGTGTCACTCTTCACACTGAGTATGAACTCTCATTTAATCTCTTTCAAGGGAAAATGAGCTCAAAGACCCTGATGCTGCAATTTGACCTCCTCGCATGTGTATGAAGCTGTTAACTTGCTGATTTGTCCCTAGCTTATCTGTTATGTACACTTGATGTTGTCAAACCACATTTTCATTCCCCAGTCTGTGTTCACTATTTGATGTTTCCCACAAGTTACACTGCCTTGGTCTCAACTAAATTGATTTTTCATGTTACAAAGTCAATTTAATATCTGAATGATCTTCCAAGATACTGCCTATCATTTCTTTTACTTCTCTCTTACAAAGCCATATCTGTCATTAATAAAAATGGTCCCAAAGCCCATTGTTATCATTTGTATTTCCCACTTGACATAAAATTAGCCATAATCTCACTATCACTTGCCTGGTAACTCAGGAATATGCTGTATAAATAGTGTATTTTTTATTTTGGTAAAATATTTGGAAAAGTATCTTGTGGTAGCTATAACGGATGTATGAATTGGATAAAAATGCTATCAAGTGTGTTTCTTCCTAGTTGAACAACATAGATAAAGAATACTGAGTAAAGACTAAATATTTACCTGGATGGAAGACCATTCATCCAATCAAACAAATATACAGAAACATAAAGAGATAGTAAATACACTGGAATGCAAAGTCAGGGTCAATAGTTATTTAAACTTGCTAATAAAAATGACTGCAATTTCAAGTTCACAGCTAATTAGAATTGAATGGTAGAGGCCCAAGGGTGATGGCACATAAATTAAGAATATGTGTCTTTAGCCTTATTCATAGATGTACAGCAGAGAAATGAAGCTGACTGACATTCTCTGCCCTGCAATAGTCAAATCACACCTGGGGTGTGGGATTCATTTCAGATACCACAGGTTAAGAGGAAATCAACAAGGAGCAGTCAGTCCAGAAGTGTGTTGCCAGGATGGTGAAACGTCTGGAAATCACAACATATTAGGAACTGCCAAAAGAATTGAGACTGATGTGGCCTGGAAAAGGAAGAGAATAAAAACTCCTCTTTAGATAATCTGAGGCTATCATATTAAAAAGATACAGGGCCAGGGGCAGTGGCTAGTGCTTGTAATCTCAGCACTTTGGGAGGCCAAGGCAGGTGGATTGCTTGAGTCCAGGAGTTCAAGACTAGCATAGGCAACATGGTGAATTGCTGTCTCTACTAAAAATTTAAAAATTAGCTTGTGCAGTGGGCCATGCCTGTAATTCTAGCTACTCAGGAGGCTAAGGTGGGAGGATTGCTGGAGCCCAGGCTGTGGAGGCTGTAATGAGCCGAGATCGCACCACTGCACTTCCACCTGGGTGACAGAGTGAGACTCTGCTTCTAAATAAATAAATAAGGCCTGGGCTTGTTTTTGAATGACTAGGATCAAAGAATAGCACTTTTAGAAAGGTGAAATTTAGTTTGATACAAAGAACTTTTCAATATTTAGATCTGCTCAAAGATAAGCATACTGCACCATGAAGCAGGGCTCCTCATGCCAGAACCAGATACTTGCTTTTCCTTCATGGCTGTTCATGCATTAGGGGAAGACTACATTTCCCATGGCTGCTAATGAACCTTTTAACTATGAGGATCTGTTACATGAAAAATTCTCTCTCTCTCTCTTTTTTTTTTTTTGAGATGGAGTTTCGCTGTTGTTGCCCAGGCTGGAGTGCAGTGGCACAATCTCGGCTCACTGCAACCTCCGCCTCCCAGGTTCAAGCAATTCTCCTGCCTTAGCCTCCCAAGTAGCTGGCATTACAGGCATGCACCACCACACCCTGCTAACTTTGTATTTTTAGTAGAATTTTTAGTAGAGATGAGGTTTCTCCATGTTAGACAGGATGGTCTTGAACTCCTGACCTCAGGTGATCCATCCGCCTTGGCCTCCCAAAGTGCTGGGATTATAGGCGTGAGCCACCAAGCCCAGTGTTACATGAAAAATTCTTAGAATAGCGCTTGATGGCACCAAGTAAATGTTCAATGAATATTAGTTATAATTGTTATCAGTAGCTGCTCTTCTATGCATTTGTAACTGATTGTTTTTTGGATGGGAATAAATAAAGGTGTTTAAAATGTCAGCACTGGTTTCTGTTGCTAAATAATTAAGGTAGTTAGTAAGGTCTTATGCTACTTGTAACTAATTTACTCTTAATTTGTCACCACTTTATGTTTTCCATAATTGCCTTTACATTCTATACTATCTGGATTTGGGATTAATTCATCAAATTTAATATGAAAACTTTGGCCGGGCGCGGTGGCTCAAGCCTGTAATCCCAGCACTTTGGGAGGCCGAGACGGGTGGATCACGAGGTCAGGAGATCCAGACCATCCTGGCTAACACGGTGAAACCCCGTCTCTACTAAAAAATACAAAAAACTAGCCGGGCGAGATGGCGGGCGCCTGTAGTCCCAGCTACTCGGGAGGCTGAGGCAGGAGAATGGCGTAAACCCCGGAGGCGGAGCTTGCAGTGAGCTGAGATCCGGCCACTGCACTCCAGCCCGGGCGACACAGCGAGACTCCGTCTCAAAAAAAAAAAAAAAAAAAAAAAAAAAGAAAACTTTAAGTGACTGCTAAATCACAATTGCATATATTACATTAGTGACTAAAGTAGCAATAGTCTATCAAGAAAGGAATGAATCATGACAGAAAAAAATGAATCTCTTTCACTAATTAAGAGAGATGTTTCAGTTTAAAAACTTACAGAATCTTAATGATTAAGCTCTAGGTCACATTAGCTTCATTGGATTATTTTCTCAGGTAACAGGTTTTTATATCTTAAGATGGCAGCTAATATCTATTGAAGATATTCATTCATTCACTCACTTCCTAATTTATTTAACAAGCAGTGTACCAACCATTGCCCATGCCTGCACCTACCTGCTTACCTCTACAGAATCTCTTCTACCCTTTTATCCCTTTTTGAGTCAGCCATCACAGGAAGACCAGCCTCTCAGTCATCCCATGTCCCCTATACCCCAACCCCAAGGGCTCCATGACAGCAAAGCAGTCCCTGACCCCATCCCTGAACTCCTTGGGCTCCTTCCCTGCTGTATTTTCCTCCGTATCAGTTATCATTTCTCTTATATATTTTACTTACTCTGTCCATTTACCTATCTTTACTGAAATGTCAGCTCCATAAAGGCAGGAATATTTGCATGTTTTATTTGCCACTGGGTTCCCAGAACCTAGAATAGTAACTCGATAAATATTTGTTGAATGAGTGAATAAGGCCTAAGTGTCATGGAAACTGATACCAGAAAGGTGTTATTTCTTCCCCAGGGTTACCTAAGCCATTTATGGCAGCGCAGGGTTGTGACCCAGAGTCACTTGGCTCTGAAACCAACATCCCCATTCTTTTTTTTTTTTTTTTTTGACAGAGTCTTGCTCTGTCACCCAGGCTGGAGTGCACTGGCATGATCTTCACTCACTACAACCTCTGGCTCCCAGGTTCAAGCAATTCTCCTGCCTCAGCCTCCCAAGTAGCTGGGATTGCAGGTGTGTGACACCATGCCCAGCTAATTTTTGTATTTTTGGTAGAGAAGGGGTTTCACCATGGTGGTCAAACTGGTCTCGAATTCCTGACCTCAAATAATCTGCCCACCTCGGCTTCCGAAAGTGCTGAGATTACAGGTGTGAGTCACTGCACCCAGCCCCAACATATTCATTCATGATCTCTCTCTCCATACAAATAACTTTGTAATTGTGCTGAATAAACTCAGAGATCTAGAGATATTTGACAATGACAATGATATTTCACTGCTGAAGGAGACAACTTTTGTATCATTTACATTTAGGAGAACATCCAGGTCAATATTTGCCTGCCTAATTTATCTCCATGTGGATCACTTTTTTTCTTTTCTAGATGTATTCAGTCTGATTTAGTTTATTATGAGTTTCTATAGTATCTGATTTTTTTTCCTTGGGTCATTGATGCAGACACTAGAAGAGGTGGAGCACACACATAGATTTGGAGAAGTAATAATGAGTAAGCTTCAGTCTTTGCCTCTGAGGTGCATTCAGACAAGTGGCTGAGGCAACCTTGTAAGTGTGCCGTTCCAGAGCCAGAAGATAACCAGATAATTTATAATTCAAACAATAATATTGCAAAAGTAAAAGGAGGCACTATTTAATCATCATTCCAGGACAATAGTTGTATATTATTCAGACAAACTGAAGAGTAAAGTCCCTTAGTTTAAAACTTCAACAAACATAAAATATGGTTGCACATCTTTTTAGTAACAAATATTTACCTTGTATCTACTATGTTCAGAGACATATACTAGATGCTGTAACAATATGTATAGAACAGTGTACAAGGCACTGTGGTGAATTTAAAGACAAGTCATATATCTTCCTATCTTGTGGTTCAGAATTCACTCTAGGACAGAGAACTTTAAAAATACAATAAAAAGCAGTAAATGATGGTGTAAGCTGAATTAAGCTTGATGTGATGTTAGCCAACCACAAGGTTTCAAATGGAATCACAGATATGATTGGCTGTGTACCCACCCAAATCTCATCTTGAATCAGTTCCCATTGAATTTATAGTTCATTTCTATAATTCCTATAGTTCCAATTTTATAGTTTAGCCAATAATCCTCATGTGTTGTGGGAGGGACCCAGTGGGAGGTAATTGAATCATGGGAGCAGTTTCCCCCATGCTGCTGTCGTGATAGTGAGTTTCTCACAAGATCTGCTGGTTTTATAAGCTTCTAGCATTTCCCCTGCTGACACTCATTCTCTCTCCTGCCACCCTGTGAAGAGGTGCCTTCTGCCATGATTGTAAGTTTCCTGAGGCTTCCCCAGCCTTGCAAAACTGAGTCAATTAAACATCTTTTCTTTATAAATTACCCAGTCTCAGGCATTTCTTCATAGCAGAATGAGAACAGACTAATATGCTGATACTGTACCACTTTTATTTCTATCTCATAATATTGTCAATTGAAATCAGTCCTGTCTTGATGCATGAATTGCACATTAAATGAATTGTATGCTTTTCTTTCCCCCCTAGATAGGAGTTATGCCATCTACTTCTTGTGTGTATACATAGTAGATGCTCAACTAATGCTGACTGGCTGGTTGGGGTAGAAGAATGAATTGACAGATTTTAAAAAATCATCTGGCAACCAAATATAGAGCCTTGTTTGCCAAAGAACCCTCCTCTTTGCTGAACCAGCTAGTTGACAGAGTAAGAACTTGCAGCATGATTATTTTTTATCTTACAACTTTATAATGATACATTTGGTTATTTGGAAATAAGTTTAAAGTATTTTAATTCTTTCCACTGGTTCCTACTGTTGGAAATTCTTTTGCAGCTGAACATTGGCAACAGTTTGTATCTTGGCAAGTAGACTGTGCTTTTTAAGGATGAAAGTGTGGGAAGTAGTATAGGACATCTGTCGAAGAAGTCATGTTGTCAAAGCCTGTTGTGTATATTAAACTCATTTGTTTCCATTTCTATACATTCTAAAGCAAAATGCCACTCCATTTAACATTCAAACAGCTTATAAAGAGCTTGGAAATATGAATTGTGTGGGCCTACCTGAAATTTCAATGAATGAGCATCATTTTATTCAGTTGGTTTTGTTGCTGCTTTAGCTCAGCCTAAACTTTGGATATACAATAGGTTTGTTGAGATAAGATTACCAGTAGCTAAGGGCTTTTGTTGGATGGGAGAACTGAAACCAACATAATTTCCGGTACCTTTTAAATGGCACTTGGACTAGGCCTACTTTCCTGTCCTTGTATTTAACAAAACAGAACAAACAAAACTTACTTAGATACCTGATTCACTAACTTCCTCTTCTAAGCTATCTGTCCACATGGTTTTCTGCTTTGCTTCAGTAGGTTTAATAAACTTACCTTTATGTGACCAACGGGTTTCTGTCGGGTTTTGGAGGCAATGACAGTTAATAGTAAAATAATATTTTGAGAGAAACCACTCTCAAAGAGGCTCCATTAGCTGGGAAAAAAGCATTTTAAAAAAGATGAGACCTTATGGTTCATTCATCTCAAACTTACCTGCTTAAAACAGTTGATTGATTTGATCAAAAGTTATCCTTGTTATAAAATTAAGTGGGCCTGCTGACTAGCTGATTTATGGGATTTTATGTTCTTTAACTTCGAAAAAGACATACAATGCAGTCTCAACTGTTTTTACAATCTGAGAGATTGGGTCAGGCTAATAAAATTTCTGAGAAACTACTTATCCATCAAAAAGTTAACATCTTTTACTAGAATAGTATGTTTGTTTCAATTGATGAAGATTTTGGTTTGGATGTAAGTTTTCAACTCATTTAGCTAAAAACCAAGGGACATTTTTCAATATCATTATTTTAATGGATTCATGATATTCACATTGATTGGCTATTCCATATTTTAAGTAGTTGGGCATTAAAGATATTTACATCTTTTTATTATTTTGTAAAACGTTGTGATGACCTTCATGATAGTTAAATCTTCATTTACACTATTACTTCCTTCTGACTGTAGCCATTGTGTGTAAGACTGTGCAAAGTGTAATATATGCAGTGTTTAAGAGTAGATTAACAAGAAAAGTTAATGTATGAACATAAGTAACTGACCCTTAATAGAAGATTGATTAATTAATTAATTTTGAATTTGCCAGTACACTCTCAAAACACAGAGCATGCTTAAATAATGCCATTATACTGAGCTTATTCAAGTATTTGGATAACTTTCCTTTACTGAACTGAAACTGATAGCCCAGGCAGGCATATCTCCATCACTCTAATTAAAATCCACATTCATCCCTTGCTTCCTGAGAAAAGATGTTGCTCTCGTGTTCCTTTGGGCACTCTTTGCGAAGTGTTTCTGTTTGATTGCATATGATGAATAGCTCCACTACTTCCAATGTATTACAGTCGCAAAATATTTATAATTATTATTCTGGGGAGAGTAACTGAGAAGGGAGTTCAGGAAAGACTTGGACAGGTCTTTAGAGCATCAGGACCTTACAATTTCAGCTATCTTATTCAATAAGCAAATGTTATTTTAGGTTCTGGGATTACAAAGTCAAAGAAGGCAGAATTCCTGCCCTCAAGAAATTGTAGTGTCATGGGGAAGAGTTGTAACTGCATGAACAGCTATGAAACAGTGTGCTAAAGTCATGTGAGTTGGGAAAATAGATGAGAGGCATCTACATAAAGCTGAGGAATGAAGAATGTTTTTTGGAAGAGATTACACTTAAAAGGAGTTAGCCAGCCAGAGAAGAAAGAGAAAAATGTTCTGGGCAGAGTACCTATCATTTGGGAAGCCCCAGTGGGGCAGAAGAACAGACTGTGCACAGGAAGGACACTACTAAGTGTTATTTGTGGCTGATACAGGAGAGGAAGGGAGAGCAAGACAATAGAGCATCTCTGGGCTGAGTATTGGAATTTAAATTTCAAACTTTGTTACTAAATAATGTGGAACTATTGGATAATTTCAAGCAAAGGACTCACATGTTCATGTCCCTGCATGACTTAGATAAGATTTCCATTTTAAGATAATCTTGGTAGGCAAGTGAAGGATGGATTTGAGGAGGAAAAATTGGAAATATTAACTCTAGGCGAAACATGGGGGGAAAAGATAATTAAGAGACAGATTAAAGAATATGTAGAGAGGTAGAACATATAGCCTGGTCTCTGGAATCAGATGCATTGGTTCCTAACTCTGACTCCACCACTTAACACTCTGTGTGACCTTGGGTATATATCTTATCCCTCAGTGTCTTGTTTTTCTCATCTAAAAAATGAGTATAATAATAGTGCCCAACTCATATTTTATAGGAATTAGTCAACCTGCCAACCACATTGAATGTATCTGATCAGTGTTAGCTATTATCTATTGACTATTAATATTATTGTTACTATCAATAGTATTCATGTCGCTAGGGTTGTGACCTGATTAGTAGTTATTGTTGGTTATTGGCTGTATGGTGGTAGTACCAGGGAATATAGGAAGAAACATGGTGAGGAGAGGGAGTGGAGGAGGGGAGGAACAGAGTTGATTTGAGTTACATTATAAATGCTCAAATGAGATAGCTATGGAACTTCCAAGTGGAATTTTCTCATGTGCAGTTGATGGTAACAGCAGAAAAATGTGAATTCTGAATAAAGAGGTGGGAGTTTTTCAGCACATAAAGAAAATTTAAAGCCAATTCATTGGATGCCTTGACCAGTAAGTGTAGAGATCAAAATTAAGAACAACTCCAAGAATTGAGAACAGAAGCAAACCCCAATTTTCATGGGTCTCCAGTCCAGGTATGAGCAGAAAACACAAGGTTTGGGGAGGGAAGAGGAGAGTCTTCCAAGCCATAAGCCAGGGGAAATCATTCAATCAGTTCTTAATGGTCTGATGTGGTCATTAAGAGATGATACCCTCATCCTAAAGATAAGACTTCTTTAGGAACATCCTAAAGAAGTTCCTCCAGCATTTAAAATTGCTAAACATAGGCCAGGGTAGAGTTAAAGGCTGAAAGAACCTTAATTAATATGTATCATTCCAGTTATTAGAAGAAAAGTCCTATGGCTTGAAATTGCTACTTGCTAGCAATTACTTTTAATTGCTATGCAGGGCATTGTTAAGGTTGCAATGTCTAGCATAGGGATGAAAATTGCTGCTCCAGATACCTTCATGTGAGTTTAATATTCTCAAGAGCTTAGAATCACGGGAACTATAAGTGAGATTTGTGCTAGACTCCATGCCTGTCTTCCACAGAAATCCCAGTATGCAAAAACAAACAAAACATAGATGGGTAATTGTGGCCATTCCTTAGTGAGATCTGAGCCTTATTTGGAGGTAAGCCTGGTTTGGATGGTACTCTAATCTTTAGATGAAATTAAACTCTGCAGTGTGTTCTTATTTTCCTAATGATGAAGTCCCCAAATAGCTCTCTCCAGCCCTGGAGAAAGGGAATTGTTGAAAATAGAAGGATTCCATTTTCTTCCCTTAAAGGCCACCTCCTGCTGTTGGCCAGAGTTCTCACAGATTCTGAATTCTTGGCAGGCTGGAGTTTAGCAGTAACCTCCTCTCATCCAAATTTAAGTACAGGTAATCCCCAGGAGCCCCTGCGAGGCTCTTGTTAAATAATTACCTGGGTATAAGCAAAAATGCCCCTGCTAAGAAAAGTATGGAATTTTACCCATCACAGGACACATAGGTCTCTACCATAGAGGTTTATATCTTATTCTTCAATTTCTGATTGTTACCGCTCCTTGGAAATTCTTATGTGACCAAATCTTACTCTCTTCTACTGGGAAGTCTCCTAAATTAGCTGGCATGTGAAAATGCTTCATTGCACTTTTGTTCTTCAGACTCTCAAATGAAAGAGTATGTCCAAAGAGCCTCTTTATGCAAAATCTATAAATTACACACAGTCATACATCACAATTAGTTGGCAGTCATTAGGCATTACATTCATATTGTAAAATTAGTGATATTTCTCCCAAATTATGAAATATTATTCCCATTAAGAAAAATATACTGATTTCACTATATTTACTCTCTTCATAATTATGCAAATTAATAATGATTTACTATTTACTAACTTTGCGTTGGGTGTTCTCTCATTCTGATGAGACTCCAGACTTCTGCCTTTGTACACCTGTGCAAAGCCTTTCTAAGCCATTGCTTTATGTCCCAATATATATTTCAGTTCAGAAACGCTGTCCTTACTTTTGCCGGCACCTTAATAATAGTTTTATTTCAGTAAGGAACTGTATGCAATCACTGGATATTTCAGAGAGCTGCCTACCTTATTTTCATACTATAAAGAAATAAACTTGAATAACAATAGATAGTCTTGGCAGGAGTGTGGGGGAGTTGACATCTTCCAACACGACTGTGGGAATATGAACTGCCATAGCCTATTAAAGGGAAAAATGTTCACAATTTGTAAGCTAGCAATCCATTTTCAGAAATACAAGCACCAATCAGTAAGAATATATTAGCAAATGTGTTTATTGTTTATATGAGTCCAAAATTATATGTCCATCAATAAAGGACTCATTGAATAAATAATGGTACATTTATGCCCTGGAATCTTATGTAACTATTGAAAAGAACTCACTAGGTCTCTATGCATTCACAAAAATAATTTTTTCATGATTGATTTAAAGAATAATAATATTAATAAAGGATTATACATCGTATGAGCCCACATTATTTAAAAAGGAAGGAGAATCCCTATACATGTGTGAGGGTTTGTGTATTGAGTGTGGTATATTTATATTTGTGTAAATCAAAAGTTTGCTGTCTTTTCCCTCCCATTAATCCTACCAAGGAAGGGAAAAGACAATCTTTTTATCTACACACTTCTCTGTCATTTGGCATGTTAAAAAAATTAGTATGTATAATTTTGTAATTGAAACATAAAATATAAGAAAGAAATAAAATTATTGAATAGAAATGGTAAATACTATGCCATAAAAAAGAATGAAAGCATGTCTTTTGCAGGAACATGGATGGAACTGGAGGCTATTATCCTTAGCAAACTAACACAAGAACAGAAAACCAGATACCACATGATCTCACTTACAAGTGGGAGATAAATGATGAGAACTCGTGAACACAAAGGAGGACACAGACCCTGGGGTCTACTTGAGGGTGAAGGGTGGGAGGAGGGAGAGAAGCAGCAAAGATAACTATTGGGTACAGGGTTTAATATCTGGGTGATGAAATAATCTGTACAACAAACCCCCATGGCACAAGTTTACCTGTGTAACAAACCTTCACATGTATCCCCAAACATAAAATAAAAGGTTAAAAAAAAAGGAAAATTATCTACTCTTTCAAACTTAAAATTTCTGGATTTGAACAGTGTCTGCTGTTTAAACCCAAACAGTGTCTGAATTTGGCTACTGAAAAATAAAATGTAGCCCCTTTTCAACACACTTTATGTTTGCCCAGGTCCCAGGACTCTTAAGTAAACTGGTGTGTCTATTCAAATCCTAGATAAGAAATAATTTTTCAAAACAAAAATTATCTCACAGAATACTCTGAACACCTTCTACTCTCATTACCCTGAACACTTGTGGTTTTGTTGCTGTAACTCTAGCAAATGTCAAAAAGACTAGAAAAACTGTGAACTAATTAAAGATACAGCATTTCTCTAAGACCCTGCTGCCTTTAGTAGAATTATTTAGTATCCTTTCTGATTTCTCCAACTTATTTTTCACTGTTATGAAAAAACAGCTTACAAAGAAGTAGTAACATTCACTATCAATTTTTCCGTAGATCTTTGTTCAAAGAGCAGGTAGAAGCTGCATTTCTCAAACAGTGTTTTAAACGAGGAAAAAAATTTGTATCATCATCAACGTTTTAGTGAATAAAGACATTTGCTTACCGTTTTTATGTTCCTGAGAGGCTAAGTTCAGTTCAATTGTGAATAGTAATTTATGAATAAGAACCCACAATTTTTTGACCAGAGAATTGGAAAACCGCCCATAACATTTCCATGTGCCCATCTCATTTTCTAAGTATCTGTAACAGTTTAGTGAACAAGATTCCCTCTTTGAAAATATAGCAAATAATTATTTCCTTCCTATCAGACATGCATGCTTTGTTTACAGGTAAATAATTCTGATTACCAAACTACTATTACGTTAAGTTGACGTTCTTTTCGACGTTAGACAAAAATGGATAAAACCTTGCTGCCTACTCAGAGGTTTGGTCTGAGTGGAAATAGGCTTTTGTGGAGCTACAGAATTTCTACTTCATCTGCTCAGCCAATAACTGGTCAGAGCATGAGCCTGGTTAGAAATAAGCAACAAGCTTCCTGTATCCATGAACAGAATGAACAAAAAACAAGATAGTACATTTAGCCTCCGAGAAACACGTATTTACTTATGAAGCAAAGAAGCACCGGGCAACCAGTGAGCGGCATATGTCTGAAATCCATTATCTGACATGTTCTTTCCAGCCTTCCCAGGAATGCTGGTCTGACTACTCAGATTTGCTTTTACTTCTTGCCTTTTGGATATAATGAGTCTGCCAAGCAGCTGTGAGTACCTAACTCTGGGGAAGGTGGCTAGATTCCGAAGCGCTTATGTTCATGGATCACCATACGCAATCAACATGCCAATTGATATTAAGCCACAGAGGAGACGGTAACTGCTTTCCTTTCCTCTAGTTGTTTGTCAGTGAAAATGTGTTTTGTTGCCCTTTGGTAACTGCTTTGGACGTCTGCTGAGCTGGGAGGGTCAGGGTGAGACGTCAGTTTTTATTCAATACACTGGATAGTTGGGAAAAAAATTAACCAGAGAGGAAAGCTGGAAATATTCTTAGTTTAGCCATTTAGCAAAAGCTGATCTGGTTTCAAGGTTTGTAGATTTTAAGAATTTGAGAGCTTGTCAGTGCTTGTATTGCCATCAGAATCACCCATGATGAGAATTTGAAAGAGGATTTAGCCAAATAATGGATATATTTATTGATGGCTACATGGCTATTTATACCAGATGCCCTGTAACTCATAATCTATATGTGACATTCCTTAATGCATTATAACACATTAATGCAATAAATGCATTATAGTTCTACAAAAACATTTGTTTTCCTTTAGTCACTAGGGAGGGCAGAACAGGGTTATATATTTTTCCTATAAAAAAGTTGTCATTTTAGATCTGTGTTCTACCCCCGCCCCACCATTTTTATGTAGTATTGGAATAGTGATGATAATAGTTAACTAATATGTCCAAAAGTCACCCCTCAATTTTGATTTTATACAATGTCATTTTATTCAGCAATTAACAATGAACTTCAGAAGCATTTATAAGGTATTCCATTCTCTCTGTGAAAATTCCATTTCTCCCTAATTTTATGAATCCTCATAATGAAAATCCACAATTCTAAAAGCAATGTATTTTACTTGGAAACTGTCACTACTATCTTACTCTTCTACTTTTCTTTTTCTAATTATATCTACACAAACTCACAAAGCATGCATTTTGCCAGATTTCACCTTATTATAAACATGAAGGGATGTTTAAGTGATTAAAATGTTTCTGAACCTTCAGAAAGGTTTCTGATTTTTGTGAGAGACAATATTTTATTCTTTCCTCCAGAGTATCAAGGCTTTTCTGTCCAGCTCTATCATCATTTGACTTTATGACAGTCTAGCAGCACCAAGCAACTGTTTTAAAATATTCAGAAAAATGTGTCCTAAGACACCCAACATGGCTCAGTTGCTGTCAGTTTCCTCATTCCCTTCTTTAATTCGTGGGAGGATACTACAAACCCATACAAGTTGCAAAATCCACATGGATATCTGACGTCCCTGTTCATGTTACCTTAATTTTTCTGCTTAAAGGTAATCAACATTTTGTACAAGTCAGTCAAATTATGTTTTTATGCATATCGTGTATATGCATAGACCCAGAAAATTTCAGACATATACCTATTTAGGTATATGGGCATTTAAAATTGGGCATTACAGTATATTTTACAAGAAAATATATTTGAAAGGCATTTTACAATAATTAGTATTTAATTGTATAGATCTTGGGATTTGTAAAAATACCAGATCAACTTTTCTTTCCGTAGAATACATTGCTTTTCTATGGCTAGTAAATCCATTAAATAAATTTTATATAAAAAGTTGCCTTAAATCATTACATCTGGAGTTTCATTCTACGAAAGGATAAATATGACAACAAACATGTAATGAAAACAATAGGGGGTGGATGAATGAATGGAAGAACATCCAAATCACAGAGGTTGTCTTTTTATTCTGTTACTCATTTTTTTAAGTTGTACATTTTAAAATCTCAACTTCTTTTGAATCTGTTGAGAAAACAATACACTTGGAATGGTGGGTTATCATCTTAGATTTACTAAAATCTACCTAAAATTTGAATGGTTCATTTTCAGAATGCTTGCTGCGACTAAGATTTATCTAAAGTAGCATATTTATGTTTATTTTCATATCATCTTGGTTGTGGTTTTTGGCAGAAAGAAAAATGTTTTCTAATTACTAAAAAAATCTGAGGAAGGAAGGATGGAAGGGAGGGAGGGAAAGACATCTAAAGAAGAGTAGCTATGAGTTGATATTTCAGCCTACACAAAGAAGCAGAGATTGTGGTGACAAAAAAATTTGGCTTTTCACTAAAATCCATAGAGAAAATGAAGTAGGAAATCAAATGCGTAAGTGCAAAATATAGCTCAATTTAAAGCTAAGTATATCCTTATAAAATAATGACTTCTTGAAAGAACAGCATGTTTTTCTTGAAACACAGGGAAATAATTTCCAAATTATTGGAAAATCAGTTAGATTAGACACATGACAACATGGTCATTTAATCGCTCTCAATTTTAATTTCAAGAGCAGCAATGAAGACATTAAGAAAGCAGTTAACACTACTAAATCTTAAGTAAACTCAGCATTGCAGAGAATGACAACCCTACCATCTGTGATTATAATTACTTTTTATATTTGCGATTTAAAAATGTTTTCCTTTTAATTTTTGGTAGCCTCTGTAAATTCTATTGTTCCACTTTTTCTTGTGTAAGAAATATAATTTTCTTTCAATTTTATGAAGCTTTTATGTCTCAATTTTAATATAGCAATTTCTTTTTTTTTCTTTATTTTTTGAGATAGGGTCTCTCTCTGTTGGCCAGACTGGAAGGCAGTAGCAATCATAGATCAGGGCAGCCTAGAACTCCTGGACTCAAGTGATCCACTTCAGCTTACCAAGTAGTTGAGGTCATTATGCCAGGCTAATTTTTTTTTTAATTGTTTATAGAGACTGGGTCTTGCTATGTTGCCCAGGTTCTTCTCAACACTTGGCCTCAAACGACCCTCCTGCCTTGGCCTCCCAAAGTGCTGGGATTACAGGTATGAGCCATCATGCATGGCCCTTCATACAGAGATTTAAAAATTGGATTTAAAAATCAGATTTAATCTGGCTCTTCTAACCCATCCTCACCCAGTTGGACTGTAAAGCTTTTGAGTGAGTGGATCACATCTTGGTTGTTGTTACTTCCCCAGTGTCCAGCATAGAGCCCAGAACAGATTAAATAATAAATGTTTGTTTAATAAATAAATGATTAGAAAATGCATGTTACTTATTTTGGCATAGGGGTGTGTGTGTGTGTGTGTGTGTGTGTGTGTGTATAAAATCACTTGCCTGTATGCCACAGTATGGAGTCTTTGGCAAGATTTTTGCTTCTGTTATTCTTTTGGATCAATTAAATTCCCTTTCCTTGTTTCCCTGTAGAAACTTCATGTAGCACTGACTTTAGATTACTGGCTTCAGTGGTTGGGGATCATGCATTTTGTCATTACCAGGTCAGCAAAGGAGAACCTGAAATAATTCGCTTCTGTATTCATAAAAGTATATATTCGTATATATGTAGTATGTGTGTGTGTGTGTGTGTGTTTGTGAATATAGCTTCAAGTTGTGGAAACGAGGAGAAAAAGTCACTGTGGGAGGTGGCAGAGGGGAATTTCCTAGAGGGAAACAATAGTGCAACTGTAAGAAAATGTAAGAAATGTGATAGAAGCACAAAATTTCATAAAATCAGTTATAAAACTTGTGACATATAAGCCCCAATTCTGTTTGTCTTGCTATAATGTAAAGTCACAATTTTTTATCAAAATGGAAAATAAAAAGTAGTAGCAGTGAATGTGGTGAGACAGTAGCCACTGGCACCCCAAGGCGATGGAAAGCAAGTGAGCTTGAGCACTACTTTTCACAGCCAGGTGTCATGTTGTACCTCCCCCAGCCACCTTCTTTCCTGCATTTCGGTAGCTTGACACCATTGCTGGCGGTGGTGGGGGTGGGGGTAGGGGTGGGTGGCGGGGTGCTGGTGAGGGTCCTTCCCTTGCTGCCTGCTCTGTGCTCCCTCTTGCTGGTGATGCAGCCGTTCTGGTATACTCTCTCGCCTCTGTTTTTCTAAATCCTTTAGGTAGACTTGCTCTCCGTATTATCCCTGAGATCAGGAGTGGAGGTATTAAAATTATTATTGAGGGCCATAGTGATTTTCAACTGGGGCAATTCTACCCTCCACCTCCCATGCAGGGGACATTTGGCAATGTCCAGGGACTTTTTTTATTGTAATAAGTGGGAAGTAGCTGATCATTTCAAGTAGGTAAAGAATAGGGATGTTAAATCTCCCATAATATACAGGACAGCGTCTCACAACAGAGAATTATTTGACCTGAAACGTCAGTAGTGCTAAGGTGGAAAAAACCTTATGTGAATCAATTAAATCAGGGAGAACTTCAGAGCTTTTTTAAGACCTTTATTTATATCTAGACAATTGATATTTTTTAGGTATTCATGAAAATACTTTCTTTTACCTTTCTTGTGGTAACCATAAGATAACACTTTCTTGCCTGGTTAAAAATGGACAACTGCCACACTTTTAAAATAATATAAAGCATTCAGTAATTTAAACCATCCTGTCTTCTGATTTGTCTGAATTAATGTGGCTTTACTGCATTTTCAGGGCTTATTATTCTTTCAATAGGGAGATTACTAAGACTTCATTAAAGATAGCTGAATAAATGATCAATTACATTATTGTAGCTCCAGACTAGGTAATAAACATTGAGATATGCTTTTCAAGTTGTGGTGAAAATACTAGGCAAAATTACACATACACTTACATATACTAAGCGACCATCCTGTTGACCTGGTCTATGAAGCTCTGCTGAACTCTTGCCTACATGCATGAACCCATCGATTGTGAATGTGTGACTACATGTGTGTTTTCATCATAACCAGCTCATCCTAATAGCAAATGATATGCTTTGGCTGTGTCCCCAACCAAATCTCATCTTTAATTTTAGTTCCCTTAATCTCCACATGTCCTGGGAGGGACCCAGTGTCAGGTAATTGAATCATGGGGGCAGTCCCCATGCTGCTCTCGTGATAGTGAGTGAGTACACATGAAATCTGATGGTTTTGTAAGCATCTGGCATTTCCCCTGCTGACGCTCTTTCTCCTTCCTGCTGCCCTGTGAAGAAGGTGCCTTTCTTCCCCTTTGCTTTCCACCATGATTGTAAGTTTCCAGAGGCCTTACCAGCCATGTAGAACTGTGAGTCAATTAAACATCTTTTCTATATAAATTACCCAGTCTTGAGTATTTTTCATAGCAGCATGAGAACAGACTAATACAGCAAAGAACACATTTTGTGAAGGAAAAACTTTGAAAACAAAGGGACTGCTTTCTTTGATAAGAGGCCCTTCCTTTCACTTTAAACAAAACTTCAAATTATCCTCAGAATTTGTTCTAATTCTAACTTGAATGTATACCTCCAGTTCCCCATTTTCTTCTCTATATAGAGCTGCCAAACTCAATAGAGTTGAAACAAAAATTACCCGGGGACCTTCCCCATCTCCCATGTCCTTTTTCATTATGGCCCAGACCTGGAAGTCCTCCTAAATGCTTCCTCTCCCTCAGTCTAACCGCTCTACCACTATCCAGTTGCAAGTGCATTCTTCCTCCTTCACCTCACCATTTGATGCCATCTCCACTACTACCATCTTGGGTCCAACCCTCATGTTATCTTGCCTGAAAACTGCTAACTTTATAACTGGTCTCTCTGTTCTATCAACGTCCTCTTCCTGACTGTCATCCACAGATCCACTTTCTGAAATGCCATCGTGATGCTTCCATGCTTATACCACTAGCTTTTCAGTGGCTACCAAAAAAAAAAAAAAAAAGGTTAAATTCTAAAACATCATGATCTATTCCCTTCTGTGTCTCTCCATCCTTGTAAACTGCCCTTGTCACCCATGTATACTATATATTTTAGGTATAAGTAACTACTAACTATACCTATTTTTTGCCTAGAGTTCTGTTCTCTCCTCATTTTGTGATGAATCCCCACTCATTCCACAGATCTTTCCTGTAAGACCTTTCTTAATTTCCTATTTCAAAATGGAAGTGCTTCCTTAACTAGCTGTTTTCCTTTTCTTATGTGTCTGTTACTTCATTATCATAATGAATCTTAATTTATATATTTTCTATCTTTCCTCCTCCTTAAAAGTGGCATGATGGAAAGAGTTGTTTTAGAAATAATTTGGCAATGGAATGCTACATTAATTCGAACGGAAAACAGTGAATCCCTACACCAACAGAAGGAAGCAGTGTGAAATCCTGACAGGGACAATTTCATTACAATTACAAAATACATAAATATGTGATTACAATTGTGAGAACTGCTCAAAAGGAAACAAGGGCCCAATGAGAGTATAAAAATAAGTACCTAACATAGTCTGAGCATTTGGAGAATGCGTCCCTGGGGATGATGAGGCCTGAGGATGAGTAACAACATGCTCTGCTGAGAGCCACATGAATGAAGCCCTTATGTGTTAAACTAAAAGGATAAGGTGTCTGAAGTGTAATGAGGCAGAGAGGAGAGTGGCAAAAATAAACTGGAGAAGATGAGTAGGGGAGACTACTGTTTTTTCACATGCTAATTCATCCAATAATTCTTTATTTCATTTTGGAGAGAAACAAGTGATTATTTATTAATTTATTCATTGACAATAGAATTTAAAAACATATTCTTTGTGTCTTATTTATCATTGAGATTTTTAAAACATTGAAATAAACAATAGGTAATATTGTCCAACTGAAGTTTAAAAAAGAAAAAGGTCAGTTTTCAAATCTATTCCCAACTGCTAGAGTTTAATAAAAACTGTCATAAATGTTAACCTTTTTCTGCAATCGGTTCAGCATTTATCCATCACCCAACTCTGCAGCCTCTCACTTGCCGAAAGGAGTGGAATGAGAATTGTTAGAGTACTTGGAATGTTTACTGTCTGCAAAGTACAAGGCACTACACAATCTTGATGACCGTTTTTTGATGGTCCCATTTCTATATCCATTAAGAGACATTAAATTACTTAATAATTCTTTGGAACTTTCTTTTTAGTTTTTCATGGCTTTGCTCTTATGTCGAAGGAAATTATTACATGGATGAACTACAAATGGAAAGTTTCTGTTATCACCTTTTATCTTGCTTTGTAAACTGTGGTAAATGAAGTGGTGAATGCTGACAACACATTTCAGGCTCAGGATGGCACCTTTCAAAGGCAAAAAGAAGGTGAACAGTCAATCTGCTAACAGCCTTTGAAACAATAGTCAGGACTTTGGACTTGGCCTATAATGTCGTGTTTCATATTGCCCTAACAAGATTGCTCAGGGAAGGAAAATAGTTTAGTGGTGATGGAGAGAAGGGCCCCAAAGAGAAGAAATTTGATGAGAAGGATGTTACAGGTGTCTAAGGAAAAGATAAAGAGATCCTCAGACAAGATGGAATGTGCATTGAATTTGAAAAGATGGTCAGGGCTTCATTCATGTGGTTCTCAGCAGAGCATGTTATTACTCATCCTCAGGCCTCATCATCCCCAGGGAAGCATTCTCCAAACGCTCAGACTATGTTAGGTACCTATTTTTGTACTCTTATTGGGCTCTTGTCTCCTTTTGAGCAGTTCTCACAATTGTAATTACATATTTACATATTTTTTTGGCCTAAGGGCTTCCTCCCACATTCAATCATAGAACCATGGAAACAAGGTTGAAGTCTATGTTTTAAACCATTATGTGTCTGGTGCTTTGTCTGGGTCCTGGTACATAATAGATATTCAATAAATTCTTGTAAAATTCATTTTTTTTCAACTGAGAGTACAAAAGTAATCAGACGGTAAACACATGTGTACCCTTTTGGAGAAACATATTAAATTCATTCCATTAGCAGGCAATGAGTTTTTTATTTTAAAAAAGTTACTTCAGCAACATCCAAAGGTGCATCTCAAGCTCTGACCACTCCTCCCCTTTAAACTCATACTAACTGCTTGAAAATTATTTCAGTTGTTCTCATGGCCAAAATTGAACTCATCACCTTACTCTTACAATCTGGTCTTTTTCTTCTATTTCTTGGTTGGATTGATTACTACAGTTATCTAAACTAGAAACATAGAAGTCACCTTAGTCATCTTCCTTTACCTTAACACTGTCTGTCATCATCAAGTCTTCTTTTACCTATAATGTTCTTATATCAGTCCCTTCCACTCTGTCTTTATTAATATCGCCAACTGATGTGAACTACTTAAGAGCCTCTGAAGTGATCTCCACATTGCTGGTTTTAATATAATCCACCCCAAAGGTCTTTGTGTTTGTTGGTTGGTTTTCATTGCTATGGCAATATTAACATTTCTGCAGTACTAGTAAATTACAGTAAAACATACTCTGTTTTATAATTGACCTCGAGTATAAACATACAAATTCTACTGCTCTGATGTTTCTTTCTAAGCAACCATTGAATCAAAAAACAATGAATTTGCCTAATTTTCATGATCAAAACGTTCAAACTTCTCCGAAGATTTCTTGAAATCTAAGCTTGTGATTGTATGAGAATTCACAATAAACCAGCTCACAAAATGTATAAACTTCAGTTTCTCATAATCTATGGGAAATTACTGAAGCATATGGCATTTATTCATTGATTTTTAACTCAGGCAAAAGTTAGAAATACACAAACACACACGTAACGCATACGGAGGTCTCAGAGTAAGTTGTGTGATAATAAATTATTTAACTCACCCTTATGATAGGTAAACAGTTTTCCTAAATAGCACTCCTGCCCCCTGCTACCCTGACTGAAAATATGTGCTCTTGTTTGTGCTGTTATTTTTGAACAGTGTATGCCGGTATCCAATGTAAGATGATTCATATGATACTGGTGTTACCATGGCAATCCATCATGTATATAGCAAGAACACTGTGAATACCAGCAGCTCTTTGTTCTCTTCAAGTTTCCATTTTCTTTTCTTGTTTTTTTTTTTTTTTTTTTTTTTCTTGTGCTAATAATCCAGTGGCTATGACATCAAGAGTGATACAATCTAATTTTCTCCTTCTGTTGCTTGTGGTAGGATTCATACTCTGCTATCAAGGGAGTTCTTGGCCATTTTGATTTGCAAGATATTTTTCTTCTGCCTGATGTTTCGTTTTGTCAGCAAAGTCTTCCCTCTGGGGAAAAACCCACTTGAATTCTAAGGCTGATAGATGCTGGGAATCCAGTATGATGAGTCCTGTGGAAGCAGGACATTCCAGCCCTCGGGTTGCTGTTGTCTCTGACTTCAGTATATATTCAAAGTCACCTTAAAATAGAGTAGGAAGATGAGTGTTAACTTGAACATCACTGGCAGTTTTTAAAGGTAAATTGCCATTTTTACTTACCACACTGGGTTCTCCAAGTCAGACTAGGATTTGGGTTACAATGGGGATCATTGGGATTAAGTTACTCAAGGGATAATGAGGTTTACACAGACCCATTAATCTTTCTAAGCTATTGGGAGATTTTACATGTGCTGTGACTGAGGAGAACCTGACTGATACTGTAAAAGAGCAATTCAGTACAGTTTCACCATCCAAGCACTTACCGATGCAAATTCAAATATACGTGCTAAGCAAAATGGGAGAGATAGAGCAAGGGAGACATAAAAATTCCAATAGAGCAATTCCAGTTACCCCATTTGCCACCACATGCAATGGATCTATGTTCACTAGTAAGTGTGATTAAGGTAGGAGATGTGAATCTACCACTCTGTTCCCATCTCAGTTCCTTTGGCGAACTGTCGAGTGGGAACATCTTGCCTTACTTTGGGTGATTCAAGGGATTCTCCATGGTAAAAGTGACTATGTCAGATTTTTGCCACATAACCTAACATATGACTCCACTGAAGTTTGTGTTACTCTACCATCAAAAGATGTATCTATGTTTACAGACATTCTTTTATTCAATTTGAAAAGAAACTTCAATGTCAATAATAAATATTAGCCTCATTTGTGAATTAAACAGATGTTAAGATTGCATGCACATTGGTAAAAAACTGTTGTACAGGAAGCTCTATGCACAGGAGCCTCCTACCATGTCATCTAGCTCAGCTACCCTTTTCAGCTTTCTGCAAGTATTTATTTTATGTAATGCACATGGAACTATAAGGATACAAACATTGATCATACAAAGAACCTGCCCTCATGGAGCTTAAAATCTAAAGACAGATGATAATTACTAAACATAAATAACTGTCTACAGCATTAAGATATCAGTACATTCATTCATTCATTCATTTAATTCACTCATACATTCACTTGTGCCACAAATGTTTACTGAATAGGAACTGATTTCAAAGTTTTCAGCTAGGAATGCAAAACTGAGAAAGAAAAATTCTCAGCCTTCGAAAAATCAAAGTCTAACTGCTCAGGCAAAAAATTCAAAAAGAAAAATAAATTATAACCAAATAAGGACCTTAACAGTCCTCTAGGAGCACATTAGACCAAACACCTACCACCAGCTGGGCTATTCAGGGATGATCTTACAAATAAGGTCATGAAAGAGGATGAGGCACTCTCCTGAGAGGCAGTGCCAAAAACAGAGTGGGTGGCAGAGAATGAACTCATATTACCTAGCACTTTGCAGTTTGTAAAGTAGATAGTCATATATTGTTTCTTTTGACTATCACAGCAGCTGATAAGAAAACTGAGACCCAGCAGATTGAAAGGTCTTGCTGAAGACCATAAAGTTAGTTAAATGTGGCCAGGTGCAGTGAGTGACTCACACCCATAATCCTAGCACTCTGGGAGGCCGAGGCGGGCAGATCATTTGAGGCCAGGAGTTTGAAACTAGCCTGGCCAACATGGTAAAACCTCTACTAACTAAAAATCTAAAAATAAAAATTAGCCGGGTGTGTTGGCATGCACCTGTAATCCCAGCTACTCTGGTGTCTGAGGCACGAGAATTGGTTGAACCTGAGAGGCAAAGGCTGCAGTGAGCTGAGATCGTGCCACTGCACTCCAGCCTGGGAGACAGAGTAAGACTCTGTCTCAAAAAAAAAAAAAAAAAAAATTGTTAGGTAAATCCTAGAGTTGGGACCCAAGCACCAGTCATCTGTTCTCTAAATATTGTCCTGTGTGTTCTGTTAAGTACCATGGAGAGAGTAGGAGTAAAATATTTTGGGCAGCTCTGAGAAGGGAGAATTTACTTCCAACTGGGAATATCAGAGAATGCTTTGTAGATAAAATGACATTTATTCTTGCAGCTTGCATTCAGTTATGCAGAGTTGAGGATGAAGGGTATTTCAGGCTGGGAGAACAATCTCACAAAGATATATATGTAGGAAAATACGTGAACGTTTATACAAAAAAATTGAGTGTGGTCAAAATTTGTTGAACTTGAGAGGCAGTCATGGAGATAGTAGATAAAACTGGAAAAGGAGAATGAGATTGTATTGTTAGGTCATGAAAATTAAGCAAAGGAATATTTTCTAAACTAAGGCGAACTATTAAAGATTTTGAACAGAGGAGTCCTATGATCATAGCTTTGCTTAAGAAAGAATGAAGTGGCAGCAGTGAAGACACACCTTGGAATACCAGAAGACTAGACTGAGGAGACTAATGAGGGGACTTACAGCAATCATTTGCTTTACAGATAATAAGGTGGTAACTAATACAAGATGATGGATCACAATGTTAACTTTTGTATTCTTTTAAGTTCTATGTTTCTGCAATGGCTAAATGCAAATATATCAGGAAAAGTAAAGGGTTTTGTTGTTGTTGTTGTTTTTGCTTTTCAAAAAGTGCAGGTAATTAGGGCCTAACATGGAATGGTGCATGCTAGGAATAAAGTAGATAGGAGGGAATGTTTGCTAGAGACATTGTGGTGGAAGGATTTACAAGTCTTGCAAACTTGTACGACAAAAAAGGATGCTCTTTCCATGATGATACCAAGACACCATGATGAATCCTGGATTTCTGGCATATGAGTTGTACAATTAACAGAAATAGGAATGAGGAAAAAACAAGCAACAGGTTTGAGAACAAAGATAATGATGTATTGATAGATAAACTGATTTGGGGAATTTGGCAGGACAAATCAATGAAGATAAGCAGACAAATATCAAGCAATGATTAAAAAGAGGTTGAGGTTGGAGATGTGAACACAGAAAATGGCCAAGCCAAGATTCTTGGGGATACATCTACATTGTGGATTAGATTTAGAATTAAGAGTCAATACCTAATGTTTTTTAAAGTCACAATCAATTTCTTTTTTTCTGTTTGTGTGTTCGTTTCCAATTCAGAACATTACTTTCACCCTATGTTATATTGTGCAGACCTTTCAATGCAGCTTGAATAGAAGATAAATAATTTACAAAAGGTCCAAAATATATTTCTAAATATTTTATGACTGAGATCACTCAGACCTTGGGTGAATTGTAGTATATATGGCAAGTGCTTTGTAAAATGACACTCATTTTGAAACTGGTCATCAATTTTTAATTAAAAAATCAAATCATCATTAGCCTTGATGTTGAATCCTGAACTAACCAACAAATGCTTACAAAAAGTAAATATTAACAGCAAGACACAGATGATTCAATACTAATCTGCCCTACTATTACATCCTCAGCAATAAATATGAATGTTTAAGTGGTACAATTGCCAGAAATCAACCAAAATTTGGCATAATTGTTAGAGATGTGTTGGCTGTGGATAGAACTACATAATTTTGGAATCGTAGAGGAGAACAGAGAAGAAACCAACAGAAAATAGTACTATTACCCTGTCACAGGAAAGAAGTATGTTTATGGCCACACAGTGAAAGTTAGCCATGAGCTTGAGTGCTCTATCATTTTTCATTATGTTGTTGGTTTATATATATAAAAAAAAAAAAAGGTAAAATACCTTTTTCTTTTTAAACAAAAATTTCTTACTGGAAGTTCAATAGGTGTACAGTTGTTTTGCTTGGCTAGACATGGATATTTGTGTGTTATTCCCTTTCAGTAGTTCTGAAAACCATTTTATCAGTCGTTAGATACATTATTTTCCCAGGAGCTTGGGTATTTTATTGAGGCTGTTTCAAATGCATTTAATGTCCTTTGTAATGGATTTCTTTATCTCTTCCCCAATGCTCTTGGCTAGAGAAGTTCCTTTTTATTTGCCTTATCGGTGTGAGGACCTCATTGCTATGATCTATAGATACAGTACTTTAGCATTCTGTACATTTTAATATGATATATACTATATATAATGTATAAATGAAAAGTTATAGAGAATTTTTGCTGAAGTTTTCTTTTATAGAGAATTGTTAACAAAGGATATACAGTCAATACATTAAAATAATACCTAGAAATTAAAAAGGAGTAAAGTAGAATAGTTTATCTATTGCACTGAGACTTCATACACAATATTCTGAAAAGCTGGAATATCTCTTGGGTGAAATACTTCATATATGTATTATATGTACATACATGCAATATGTGCACGCAGAATTATATACAATAGATGTATATATATGTATATGTATAGAACATATAATTTTATTAGCATTTCTTATAATGGCATTTTACTATAAATCCAATGACCTGAATTATTCTATGGGTAAGTGCTAAGTATGTCAAGAGAGCTGGCATAGAAAATGGAAAAAGCACTATATCCCTTAGCCCACAAGTAGATGTGAATTTTCTGCCTTTGACTTTGTTGAATCTGTGATGAATCAAATGTTTACTCTGATTAACATAAAACATCTGGATGATCTAACTTTGAGGACATATTGCTTCATATGCACTGAATGCCTGAAAATTGGTAGAATTTTAGATTCTTTTTCTGTATAAATGATACTACCCTAATTTCTGCAATACCTAGAGAGTTACAAGTGCTTAGCTCTGGCCTTTTATTCCATTCAATTAAGGTTGTCCACCTTTAGTTTATTACACACATAACTCTTAGTAGAGCAAACGTCTGGATTATTGTCAACAGTTCTCAAACACACCATTTGGATTTCACTATCAGACTATGAACCCCCACGGAAAAAAAAATTCAGGCATACAGGCTACACCCAGCCCCTAGTTTTCTAGTTACTGTTTTCTCAGGCCAGATCCAAGAAGTCCTCGCTGGGCTCTTCTCTGGGATTCTCTGATAAAATCGGCTTTAGATTGAGACTGACGTGAAGATAGAGCTTGGTCATTGAAAGAAACAGTTGTGAATGAAATAGTTCTCCTTTGAGACATAAACAAATACAAGATATACCAAGAAAGGGGAATTTGAGTTGTTGTTCATTTTCTGACAATTGTGAAATTGTTGACCCGGACAAGACAGTAGGGAGATTAATAATGTGATCAGGTTCAGGGCCCACTGTGCCATTGAATTAAGACAACGTTGGCATTCTCCTCAGTCATCTTCTGAAAATAGAGATTTAGAATTGGGAAAGGAATAGACTGTCTCATTAACTACGTCACTCATCTCATGGGGGTGACCTCTCATTTGTGTATTTCTCAGGATATAGACCAATGCTGGAGTACAGAAATATTATGAGAGACACTTTGTAATTTTAAGTCTTCTGGTACCACATTTAAAAAGTAAAAAGAAATAGGTAAAATTTATTTCAAGGATATATTTTATTTAACTCACTGTATCAGATTATTATTTTAACTTATAACCAATATATACAATTATTAATGAGATATTTAACATTCTTTCCTCATACTTTGTCTTTGAAATCCTGTGTGTATTTTTTACTTACATCACATATTAATTTGGATGCCCAATTGTCACCAATTATATTGGATCTTTATTCAATTGACATTTAGATCTCATAAAATTTAAAATTAGAAATACAGATTCACTTCCCAAGTTGTTCCAAATATAGTATTATTTAATCAACTATCAGTCTTTTAATTTTAATTCATAAATATTAAGTAAGACTAAAAATTTAGTCCTTCAGTCATACTAACCCGCTTTCAAGTGCCAAACAGCCTCTTGTGGCCATTGGCTGCCGTATTAGACAGTTCATATTTAGATTATCTGGGTTTGAACTCAGAGTCTGCCACTCACTGACTGTATTGGCAAGTTGTTGCCAACCTGGGAAAGTTTTTTCTCTTTTTGTGCTTCAGTTTCCTTACCTGAGCACACCTTTTTCCTTGAAGAAGCTCTCCTGACGAAAATCCCATATTTTTCTTCAGGACATTGCAATTTTTCCACTTAAACTCAGAACCTTAGAGTCATCACTGAATCATCCTCTCCCTCATCAGCTTTTTCTGCCAGAAAGTCAAGTGCTTGGAGATGTTCACTGTAAAATCACATGCTTTCCTGTGACTTCATTTCCTCTGCCACTACCCTCTCCTCTTACATAGATAGCAGTAATGATCTCCTATTTAATTAGCCTCAGTCTCTTAGATTGTAGCCATCACTCCACATTATGCCTGCTGGATGCTGCTACTGAGTTCATTTTCTGAAAATGATATTTTTATCATACTCTCCACAGTTCAAACTATTTCTTCATTGCCCATCATTTCCAGCATAAATCCATATCCCCTGTGAAACCTTTCTTGAGAACTTCTATGCCAGATCCAAATGATGGCTCCCTTCTTTGTGCTGCCATGGCCCTCCACACAGACTTCTACCATAGCCCCATAGTCCTGTTCCACACATAGGAGTATATGGGCTCTAAGCCCTACACAGACTATTTTGTTATTGCCATTTTTTTGTTTAGTTGTTTGTTCGATATCTTGATGTCTCTGTAACACAGCACAGTGATTTCTTGACAATTTCTCATTTTCTGTGTGAGCTAGTGAATGACATTCCTTTGTCTGGCATTCTACGCCTTCAGAATTAGCTCCAGTTGACTCTTCTGGCTCCTTCTTTTGCTTTTCATCCACACAGATCTTCTGCCATAGACAAACTGGTATATTACTGTCTCATAAATATGCCCCCAATGTTTGTGTCTCCATACCTTGGCTCACATCCTCTCCTTTTCTGAAGTATCCCCACATTCTTCTTGATCCTCCCAAATTCTACCCTTTCTTCAAGGTCCAGTCCCTCCTTCTTCCATGATGAAGACTGCAGAGCATGACGCAGTTCACTGTGTTTCAAATTCAGGATTGGGTGGCCTGATGGAAGGAGGCCAGGCTTGGGGTCCAAGTGGATCTGTTTCATCTGTTTTCCACCAAGTTGCCTACCCTCTCTGAGGTTCACATTCCTCATCTTTGAAATTACAGTAACAAAACATAAGGTGCAGTGCTATCTTGAGTATTAAGAATAACCTATGCACTGGCATTCAACGAAGGTTCAGATGGAGCACGTGAACTCTGTTACTTTCAGTACAGTCATAGGATATGTAATCATGTAGCTTTTAAAATGTCTTTCATTGTAAGATTTCATTGTCATTTGGATTGCTATATAATACACACTTGATTTCTAAACTAGACTGCAAGCGTCTGGACTGAAATAAATGAATAATTTAATTCTGAGCAGATATGCACAAACAGATGTGTGTGTGTGTGTGTGTGTGTGTTTGTGTGTGTGTGCACATGTATTTGTAGATATCAAGGGAGAGAGGCACTTTCATGTGTATTGATTCATTCAGTCCCCACAAGAAAGCATCATTTCAAGAGAAAGTTGAAAATGTCCCTGTTTTATCTGTGAAGACTCTAGACTTGAAGCGATTGAGTCCTTTCCAAATCAATCACACTCTTAAAGTAATAGAAGCAAAAAATTCAAACAGTGTTTACACATCTTTCCCAAAGCTGTTTGATGTTATTATTTCCCGCATATCACATCAGTGAGATTGTCTGCCTATCAATATATGTGCTAACCATCTGTCAATCTTTATCTACATGTAATTGTACCCAGGTTCAGGGATTGTGGGAGGGAGAAAGGTTAAGTGGTTGTAAGAAGGACACTGCATCGCGTGGCAGGCAAATACAGAATACCTGCAACAAGACAACCATGGCATTTTTTGTTAAGTCAGTCAGCACTGATATCAAGAATAACAAATGACACTTGAATTTCTTTTTCCTGAAAAAGGGCAGTAACAGTCTATTAGCAAATGTAATTAATAAATATACATAATAACAAGCTTTTGCTACAGGCAGCAGTGTTATAACTGGAAAATCCTAAAATATAGTTAATTTTCCCCCAAATGCTTTCTAACAAAAGATAGACAAGTTTAATTTTGGCTGATTTCATATCTACCGTAATATAGTACCAGCAATACCAAGATACAGAAAACTGCCTAAGAAAAACAGACTTAAGAAAACTTTGCATAAATTATCATCTTAAGCTTAACATTATACCTATAAAAAATTCAGGGATAACATTTAGGACTTCTCATTGAGTAGTCTCATGTTAGACCAAAATGGTTTCTCATATTTTGGTGGAGGACCAGAATAACTTACCAGTAAATGAAACAATCATTTTCTTTTTGCTTTATACTCATTCTGCATGTGATTTGTAAAGACGATCAAGTCAAAGATTGCCAGTACGAAGTAACAACCTCTCCTTGTATTGCTTAAGTTAATCATTAATATTTTCCATGGATCAATACCCTGTAGAAGCATGAGATGCAGCAGTGATCTTCAATTTCATGTACCTGCCAAGTAAGAACAGCCATGGGCCAGATTGTTGGGAGCTGTGCCATGAGCTACAGACCCTCAACTCCCCTCTATAATCAGTTCTTCCCCCACTCCAGTGCTCCCAACTTGCCCTAAGCAGAGGATAAATGTGGATGTGTAACTATAGCAGAGGGGAGCATGCCTTTTTATGTTGTTCAGTTCTTCACTTTCTCTTCTTCAATTGAAAGTTGAGCTGTTACATTTCCTGAAATGAAATGGTGACAAGCGAAAGTAATAGAAGTAGCCTTTATAAGTGCCTGACTTCTGGGTAACAAAAGTGACTTAAAAAAAAATTAAAGTGTAAAACGTTGCATTTAATGTAAAAGATGAATGTATTAGTACCACCCTTGAAAACATTCAAGTTCTTTTCAGAATAACCATCATTAAGGAGTTGACAAATACTTTATGTTTTAAAGTATCCTATAAAAATTCATCACAGAAAGAAAAAGCCTCCTGTTCTTATCCTTCTAACAAAGCCCTCTGGAATATAGATATTGAGTCTGGCTTACCTCTGTATCCCTTGTGCTGATAAACCAAGAACCTTGCAGAAATAGATGCACAATAATTGATATTTAATAAGTGAGAGAATCCATTAATGAAAAGAATGCTATTTCAGAGAACAGTGTTCATTTAGATAGAAGGTCCCAGTGTCATTAAGTAAAAGGATAGAGAATACTTGCAATATGCTTGGAGTAGTGTTAAGAATTTTTAAAAATGTTTTAAATGTGATCTTTTTTATGGGCTGAATTGTGTCCTCTCAAAGTTAAAATGTTGAAGTCCTAACCCCTGGTACCTCAGAATGTAACCATGGAGATAAGGTCTTTAAAGAGGTGATTAAATTAAAATGAGGTCTTTAGGGTGGCCCCTAATCCAATCTGAATGATAACCTTATAAGGGGAGGAAATCTGGACTTACAAAGAGACATTAGACACATGCACACAGAGACAACCATGTAAACACAGTAAGAAGGCAGCCATCTGAAAGCCAAGGAGACAGGCCTCAGAGAAACTAAACCTGTTGACACCTTTGGTCTTGGACTTCCAACCTGTAGAACACTGACAAAATGTATTACTGTTGTGTAAGCCACCCAATCTGTGGTATTTTGTTATGGAAGCCCTGGAAAATTCATACAGTCTTTTTCACTTGCTACCTTTGAAAGCCCTCTTGTCAAATGATGGTAAAGAATAGAATACTATAAAGTGTCAATAATAAAGAGTGATGAGAGGAAACAACTAGAGATGTGAGAGGAGCAATTTAGGAAATGGAAAGGAGAGGAAAAAAATCAACAAAGTTGAGAATGCAAATTACAAAGTGCCCACAGAGGAGGGCAAAACCAGCAAACCATTCCCTTTGTCAAAATCTTGAAAGACGGAAATTGAGGAACAAAGAGCCTTAAAAAGAGGGGAAGGTGGATGAGAAATCTGCATAGGAAGGGGGGTCCTCCATATGTTCTCCTCTCACCCTGCTCAGCTAGGAGACCAATACCACTTTATCCTCATTAGAATGGCAATTTATGCTGTAAAAATAAATAAGAGATGTCTTAACCTGGGGGTACTAGGCACATTGAAAGGTGAGAGAATAAATGAAAGTCTGCCAAGTGAATAGTGAAGTTCTGGCTTCTCTATAGCACCTGGGAACAAGAACTCTGTCAGTTAGCCTTTAACGCCAAGATGGGAGATAGAAAAATTGTTTTTCTATAAAAATAGTTTGTCTAAAAAAATATCTGCACTCCCATGTTTATTGTAGCACTATTCACAACAGCAAAGATTTGGAAGCAACCTAAGTGTCCCATTGACAGACAAATGGATGCAAAAAAAAAAAAAAATGCAGTAAACAATGGGATACTATTCGGCATACAAACAATGGAATACTATTCAGCCATAAAAAAGAATGAGATTCTGTAATTTGCAACAGCATGGTTGGAAATGGAAGACATTATGTTAAATGAAATAAGCCAGGTACAGAGAGACAAACTGCATATGTCCTCACTAATTTTTGGTAACTAAAATAAAAACACTTGAACTTGCCAGGTTCAGGGGCTGACACCTGCAATCTTAGCACTTTGGGAGGCTGAGGCAGGCAGATTGCTTGAGGCCAGGAGTTCAAGACCAGTAGGGCCAATATGGTGAAACCCCATCTCTGCTAAAAATACAAAAATTAGCCAGTCATGCTGGCGCATGCCTGTCATCTCAGCTACACAGGTGGCTGAAGCACAAGAATCGCTTGAACCTGGGAGGCAGAGGTTGTGATGAGATCATGCCACTGCACTCCAACCTGGGTGATGGAGTGAGACTGTCTCAAGAAAACAGCAACAACAACAACAACAAAAAAAAAACACTTGAACTCATAGAGATAGAGAGTAGGATGCTGTTTATCAGAGACTGGGAAGGGTACTGGGGAGGAAGAATAAGATCTAGTATTTGATAGCATAAGAGGGTGACTACAGTCAACAATAATTTGTTGCATATTTAAAAGCAACTAAAGAACGTAATTGGAGTGTTTGTAACACAAAGAAATGATAAATGCTTGAGATGATTGCTCCCCCATTTATCCTGATGTGATTGTTACACACTGTATGCCTGTATTAAAATATCTCATGTGACCCATAAATTCATATACTTACTATGTACTCATAAGAATTAAAATTAAAAATGAAAATATCCAGGAAGAATTCTTCTTCAAAAAAATGGAATTACCACCCAGAGAAAAGACATATAGTACTGGCATTAGATGGTTGCCCAATAAAGAAGCCAAGCGTCCTTATTCCTCAATTACTCATGTATTAGGCCATTCTTGCATTGCTATAAAGAAATACCTGAGACTGCGTACTTTATAAGGAAAAGAGATTTAATTGGCTCACAGTTCTGCAGTATGTACAAGCATGGTGCTAGCATCTGCTCAGCTTCTGGGGAGGTCTCAGGGAACTTGTAGTTGTGTCAGAAGGCAAAGGGCGAGCAGGTGTCTCAAATGGTGAGAGCAGGAGTAAGGGGGTTGTGGGAGTTAGAACATACTTTTAAACAACTAGATCTCATGAGAGCTCACTCACTCACCAAGCCATAAGAGATCTGCCCACATGACCCAGAACCAACCACCAGGCCCCACCTCCAACACTGAGGATTACATCCCAACATGAGATTTGGAGGGGACACCCAAACTATATCATTTCACCCTTGGCCCCCTAAATCTCATGTCCTTCTAACATGGCAAAATGCAATCATCTCTTCTCAGTAGTCTCCTAGAGTCACAATTCATTCCAGTATTAACTCAAAAGTCCCAAGTCCAAATACAAAGTCTTGTCTGGAAATGAGTTCCTCCCACCTATGAGCCAGTAAAATTAAAACAAGTTATTTACTTCCAAGGTACAATACAGGTACAGGCATTGAGTAAACATTCCCCCCCCCCCCCGCCACTTTTTTTTTGAGATGGATTCTCACTCAGTCACCCAGGCTGGAGTGCAATGGCGCAATCTCAGCTCACTGCAACCTCTGCCTCCTGGGTTCAAGTGATTCTCCCATCTCAGCCTCCTGAGTAGCTGGAATTACAGGCACCCACCATCATGCCCAGCTAATTTTTGTATTTTTGTAGAGATGGGGATTTTCACCACATTGGCCAGGCTGGTCTTGAACTCCTGACCTCAGGTGATCCACCTGCCTCAGCTGCCCAAAGTGCTGGGATTACAGGTGTGAACCACCATACCTGGCCAACATTCCCATTCTAAAAGGAAGAAATCAGCCTAAAGAAGGGACTTCAGGCCCCATCCAAGTCTGAAACACAGCAGGGCATTCATTAAATCTTAAAGTTTCAAAATAATCTCCTTTGACTCCATGTCCCACATCCAGGTCACACTGATGTAAGGGTAGGCTCCAAGGCCTTGGGCAGCTCTGCCTCTATGGTTTTTGCAAGGTGAAGCTGCCATGACTGCTCTCATGGGTTGGAGTTGAGTGTCTATGACTTTTCCAGGTACAGGATGCAAGCTGCCAATGGATCTACATTCTGGGATCAACAGAACGATGGCTTCCTTCCCACAGTTCCACTAGGCAATGCCCCAGGGGGGATTCTTTGTTGGGAGGGCTCCAATCCCATATTTCCCTTCTTCACTGCCTTAGTAAAGGTTTTCTGTGAGGACTCTGTCCCTGTAGCATGCTTCTGCCTGGACACCCAGGCTTTCTGATACATCCTCTGAAATCTAGGCAGAAACTAGGATCACTCTTTCATTCTTTGTACCCGAAGGCTTAGCACCACAAGGAAGCCACAAAGGCTTACAGCTTGCATGCTCCAGAGTGGCAACCTGAGCCATATCTGAGACCCTTTGAGCCATGGCTGGACTGGATGGACCATGATGCAAGGAGCAGCCTCCTGAGGTAGACAGGGTAGTGGTGCCCTGGGCTTAACCCCTAAACCATTTAGTCCTCCTGTACCACTGGGACTATGATGGGAGGGACTGCCTAGAAGATCTCTGAAATGCTGTAGAGGCCTTTTTCCCATTATTTTGGATATTAGTACTTGTTCTCTTTTAGTTATGCAAATGTCCCTAGCAAATGATTTCTTGCAGCCTGCTTGAATTCCTCCCCAAAAAATGGTCTTTTATTTTCTATCACATAGCTAGGCTGTAAATTTTCTAAACTTGTAATCTCTGCTTCCCTTTTAAGTGAAAATTCCAGGTGTAGGTTATTTATTTGCTTCTGCATCTGAGCATAGGTTGTTAGAAGCAGCCAGGTCACATCTCAATTGCTTCAGTGCTTAGAAATGTCTTCTGCCAGATACCCTAAATCATTAACTCTTAAATTCAAACTTTCACAGGTCCCTAGGGCATGAACCTAATGTAGCTAAGTTCTTTGCTAAGGTATAACATGGGTGAACTTTGCTCTGGTTCTCATTAAGTTCCTCACAGCTAAGACTTTGTCAGCATGGACTTTACTTTGCAGATCACTATCATTTACTTTGCAGATCACAGCATTTTGGTCACAACCATTTAATCAGTCTCTATCAAGTTTCAAACTTTTCCTCATCTCCCTGCCTTCTCCTGAGCCCTCCAAATTATTCCAACCTCTGTCTTTTACCCAGTTCCAATATCATTTTGACATTTTCAGGTATCTTTATAGCAATACCCCACTCCTTGGTATCAATCTTCTATATTAGGTTGTTGTGGCATTGCTATTAGAAATATCAGACTGGGTAATTTATGAAGAAATAGAAATTTAACTGGCTTGCAGTTCTGCAGGCTGTACAAGCATAATGCCAGCATTTGCTCAGCTTCTGGAGAGGCCTCAGGGAGCTTTCAATCATGGTGGAAGGTGAAGAGAGAGCAGCGATCTCACATGGCAATAGGGGGCGCAAGAGAGAGAGTGAGGAGGAAGGTGCTACACACCTTTAAACAAAGAGATCTTATGAGAACTCTCTTACAAAGACATAAGGGAACCACTCCCATGACTCAAACACCTCCCACCAGGCCCCACCTCCAACACTGAGGATTACATCTCAACATGAGAACTGGAGGGAACATTCAAGCAACGTCACCTATAATGAACTCCAAGACTCTACAAGCCCAGTTAAATCATTCAAGTCTCCCAGTCAGTATTTTAGTGTCTCCCTGTTGAATATGAATAGATAGCGAAGGCTCCACAAAACTCTGAGGAAATTCTTCAACAAAAAGCCTAATATGACCGGGCGCCCGTGGCTCACACCTGTAATCCCAGCGCTTTGGGAGGCCGAGGCGGGCGGATCACGAGGTCAGGAGATTGAGACCATCCTGGCTAACACGGTGAAACCTCATCTCTACTAAAAATGCAAAAAATTAGCTGGGCGTGGTGGCAGGCGCCTGTAGTCCCAGCTACTCAGGAGGCTGAGGCAGGAGAATGGCGTGAACCCAGGAGGCGGAGCTTGCAGTGAGCCGAGATCGCACCACTGCACTCCAGCCTGAGGCGACTGAGTGAGACTCTTGTCTCAAAAAAAAAAAAAAAAAAAAAAAAAAAGAAGCCTAATACAAACAAATGAAAATAATAATGATGATTAGGTTGATATAAAAAGAGTTTAAGAAACAGATAGACATTTCAGAAAAAATAAACTTAGTAGCCCTAGACAGATGACAAGTTATCACATTAATGGAACAATAGGATACTATACAAAATTATCAAGTAAGAAAAAAGAGAGTTAGAATTTAAAACAATGAAAGAAGATGCTAATAAATAAAATCAGAGATGAAAAGAGAGATGTTGCTGGGTACGGTGGCTTACACCTGTAATCCCAGCACTTTGGGAGGCCAAGGCAGGCAGATCATGAGGTCAGGAGTTTGAGATCAGCCTGACCAACATAGTGAAACCCCATCTCTACTAAAAATACAAAAATTAGCCAGCATGATGGCACGTGCCTGTAATTCCAGCTACTCAGAAGGCTGAGGCAGGAGAATTGCTTGAACCCAGGAGGCGGAGGTTGCAGTGAGTCAAGATTGCACCACTGCATTCCAGCCTGGGTGACAGAGCAAGACTCCAACAACAACAACAACAACAAAAAAAAAAGATGAAAAGAAAGAAGGAAAGGTGGGAAGATAAGGGAGACATTACAAGCAATACCACAGAAATTCAAAGGATTGTTAGATGCTACTAGGAGCAACTATATGCACATAAATTGGAAAACCTAAAAAAAGGATAAATTCCTAGACACATACAACTTACCAAGATTTAACCATGAAGAAATTCAAAACCTGAAAAGACCAATACCATCAAGATTGAAGTCATAATAAAAAGTCTCCCAGTAAAGAAAAGCCCAGGATCCAATGGCTTTCCTGCTTAACTTGCCAAACATTGAAAGAAGTAATATCAATCCTACTCAAAGTATTCTGAAAAATAGAGGAGGAGGGAGTACTTCCACACTTATTCCACAAGGCCAGTATTACCCTCATACCGAAACAGACCAAAGGCATATTGCAAAAAGAAAACTACAAGCCAATATTCCCAATGAACATTTATGCAAAGATCCTCAACAAAATAATAGCAAACCAAATTCAGCAACACATTAAAAAGATTATTCATCATGACCAACTGGGATTTATCCCAAGGAAGCAAGGATGGTTCAACATAATGTAAATCAGTCAGTATGATACATCATATCAACGAAGGACAGAAACATATGATCATTTCAATTTATGCTGGGAGAGCATTTGATAAAATTCAACATCTCTTCATGATAAAAACTCAAAAAACTGGGGCTAGAAGGGACATACCTGAACACAAGGAAAGCCATATATGACAGACCTAGTATCATATTGAATAGGGAAAAATGGAAAGTTTTTCCTCCAGGATCTGTAACATGACAGGATGTCCATTACCACTTGAGCAATCAGACAAGAGAATGAAAGGGAATTCAAATTGGAAAGGAAGAAGTCAAGTTATTCTTGTTTGCAGATGATATGATTTTATGTTTGGAAAAACCTAAAGACTTCACCAAAACACTACTAGAACTGATAAACAAATTCAATAAAGTTGCAGGATACAAATTTGACATACAAAAATCGGTAGCATTCCTATATGCCAATGGTAAACAATCTGAAAAAGAAATCAAGAATGTAATCCCATTTGCAATAGCTACAAATAAAATACCCAGGAATTAACTTTCTGAAAGAAGTGAAAGAGTTCTACAATAAAAACTATAAAACATTGATGAAAGAAATTAAAGAGAACACAAAAAATGGAAAGGTATTTCATGTTCATGGACTGGAAGAATCAATACTGTTAAAATGTACATAGTACCCAAAGCAATCTTCATATTTAATGCAGTCTCTATCAAAATACCAATGACATTCTTCACTGATATTTAAAAAAAATCTTAAAATTCATATGTAACCACAAAAGACCCAGAATACTCAAAGCAATACTGAGCAAAAAAGAACAAAACTGCAGGAATCATATTACCTGACTTCAAATAACACTACAGAGCTGTAGTAACCAAAACAGGATGGTTCTGGCATGAAAACCCAGAAACAAATTCATACATCCACAGTGAACTCATTTTTGCAAAGCTGCCAAGAACATACATTGGGAAAGGACAGTCTCTTCAATAAATGGTTCTGGGAAAACTAGATATCTATATGCAGAAGAATGAAACTAGACTTCTTTCTCTTGCCATATACAAAAATCAAATCAAACTGGAATAAAGACTTAAATCTAAGACTTCAAACTATAAAACTATTAGAAGAAAACATTAGGGAAACTCTCCAGGACATTGGCCTGAGCAAAGATTTTTTTTTTTTTTTTTTCAGACAGAGTCTCACTCTGTTGCCCAGACTGGAGGCTGGAGTGCAGCAGTGTGATCTCAGCTCACAGCAGCCTCTGCCTCCTGGGTTCAAGTGATTCTTGTGCCTCAGCCTCCCAAGTAGCTGGCACTATAGGTGCACACCACCATGCTGGACTAATTTTTGTATTTTTAATTGAGACAGGGTTTTGCCATGTTGGTCAGGTTGGTCTCCAACTCCTGACCTCAAGTGATCCACCTGCCTAGGTCTCCCAAAGTGCGTGGATGACAGGTGTGAGCCACTGCACCTGGCCTGGGCAAAGATTTTTTTAGTAGTACCCCAGAAGCACAAGCAACCAAAGTGAAAATAGACAAATGGGATCACATCAAGTTAAAAATATCTGCATAGCAAAAGAAACAGTCAACAAAGTGAAGAGATAACCCACAGAATGGGAGAAAATATTTGCAAACTATCCATCTGACAAGGGATTAATAACTGGAATATATTAGGAGCTCAACTCCATAGGAAGAAAAAATCTGATAATCCAATTAAAAATGGTCAAAACACCTGAATAGATATTTCTGAAAAGAAGACATACAAATGGCAAACAGTCAGATGAAAAGTTGTGCAGTGTCATTGGTCATCAGGGAAATGCAAATCTAAACTACAGTTAGATATTATCTCACCCCAGTTAAAATGGCTTTTATCCAAAAGACAGGCAGTAACAAATGCTGACAAGGATGTAGACAAAAGAGAATACTAGTACACTTTTGGTGGGAATGTAAATTAGTACAACCGCTATGGAGATCAATTTGGAGTTTCCTTTAAAAAGCTAAAAATAGAACTCCCATATGATCCAGCAATCCCACTGCTAGGTAGGTATATACCCAAAAGAAAGGAAATCAATATATCTGCACTTCCATCTTTATTGTAGCACTATCCACAGTAACCAAGATTTGGAAGCAACCTAAGTTTCCCTCAACAGACAAATGAATAAAGAAAATGTGGTACATATACACAATGGTGTACTGTTCAGCCATAAAAAGGAATGAGAGCCCGTCATTTGCAACAACATGGATGTAACTGGAGGATGTTACGGTCAATGAAATTATCCAGGCACAGAAAGATCATCTTCACGTATTCTCACTATTTATGGGAGCTGAAAATTAAAAGAATTGAGATCCTGGAGATAGAGATTGAATGATGGTTACCACAGGCTAGGAAGTGTAGTAGATGGGAGGAAGTAAGAAGAGGGGATGTTTAATGGGCACAAAAATATAATTAGATAGAACAAATAAGATCTAGTATTTGATAGCTCAACAGGGTGACTACAGTCAACAGTAGTTTATCATACATCTCAAAATAACTAAGATAATATAATTGAATAGTTTATAACTTAAAGGATAAATATTTACAGTAATAGATACCCCATTTATCCTGATATTATTATGCATTGTTTGCCTATATGAAAATATCTCTTGTGCCCCATAAATCTATCTATCTTTCTACCTACCTACCTACCTATTTTGTACCCACAGAAATTAAATTTTTTTAAATTATGTTTTAGAGACTTCCAGAAAAATTGGTGATAATGTTACATAATCAAATAAAGAAGGCAATGTATAACTCCAGAAAAAACAAAAAGTTATTCAATAAATAAAACATAATCATGGCACACCATTTGGTTTATCAGTAAACATTACTTTGCAGGGATGATACAATAGAATCCTGAATGTTTATTTGGCCAATAATTGTTATATAACTGTATCAGGAGGATAGAAAGAGGGAAGTAGAGAGGTGAGATGGTGAAAGAATGTGAAATCTTAATCATTCATAATAGAAAGTCAGTTAGTAATATGAAGTTTAAAAAAAAAAAGTTTGAGAGTCTTATAGAGAGGGTGGCACAAAAGACTCCTGTATCTTGTTCTAAGCCTTGTTTATAGAATTTGGGGTGGGTGGGTTAGTTTAATAATTATTTTGTAGATATAGAAGGAACCAAAGCAACCAAATTTCTAGATATAAATGTCCTCTGTTTATTATCATGATAATAGGTAGACATCTTGGATTGGGATTATTTCACATTTGAATGGAATATCTCCTTTCCCCTTCAATATTTGATAGGTTTAACATGGTCACTAACTGTAGAGCAGGGACTGGTGGTGCTCTTTATTGGCAGAAGTGTGACTGGCTATCCCTGACCTTTCAGGAGACAGATGAGACATGTACACCTGGCCAATCAGACCAGCAGATTCACTGCTGGTGATGATTAGGTTGCAGATGCCAAAGACAGTTTGTGCTGTTCAGGTTAAATTACCTCACTTCAGTTCTCACTCTAAAGATGATTTATAACTAGTATTCTCCACCTCCAGTCTTTTCACTAGCAAGCAGGATACTTCTGGAAAATAATTAGGATGAAAAGAAGTCACTCTATCACAATAATGAGTTTTTGAATTCACACTTTAAATGAGACGATCCTCCTTAGGAAGAGTAAAATAAAACGAATTTCCATGCCATTGTTGATTCTACTTGAGTTAAACAGTAATACAAAAAGTTGGTTTTCTGTTCATAGCCTGGAGAACCTTGTCTCTCAGAATTATCATGCCCCATGCCATTCCTTGCAGATTTTGAATTCCCTTTGTCTCAGAAACATCCAGAAAATCTTTTTGACCTTAGGTGGTTGGCAGAACACATGTTGTGAGGGTGCCTCAGTTTGGCAGAAAAGCCCTGAACTTTATCCAAAAGAAGGGCTTTCCAGCATGCTAGTTCATTCAACTTAGGGCTGCAAGGCTTCCTGAAAGACAGGTGTGTCAGAAAAAAAGTAAGCAAACAGAAATTCACAATGTCCAGACTTTTCCCTCCAGAGCAGCACAGTTCCCTTGCTGAGCAGCAACAGCCAAGGCTTTAAGCTGTTCCCTCTCCCTTTTCTATTAATTGAGAAAACCAACTGCTGCAAGAGCAACATCAGCAGAGCTAAATGTAAATGGAGTTTAATAGAAAGAGACAGCCCACTGAGAACCCCTAACATTTTTGGTGTAATACCCCAGAGTTCCACACCATAAACTTGGTATTCCAGTATAAAGTTCATCTCTCAATTGCATGCCACCCTCTCCCATCTTATTCACTCTCTTGCATTATTAATGGAGTGATCTCCCCCATGGAATCAAAATAGATAGATAGATAGATAGATAGATAGATAGATAGATAGATAGATAGTCTCTAATATATGTATTAGAAACAGAATCTATGTTGCCCAGGCTGGAGTGCAGTGGAATGACCATAGGTCACTGTAACCTTGAACTTTTGGGCTCCAGCAATCTACAGGTGTGCAGGTCTATAGGTGTGCACCACTATGTCCAGCTAATTTTTAAAATTTTTTGTAGAGACAGGATATCTCTATGTTGTCCAGGCTGGTCTTCAACTCATCTTCTCAAACGATCTTCCTGCCTTGCCCTCCCAAAGTGCTGAGAATACAGGTGTGAACTACCATGCCCAGCCGTAAACATGAAATTTATTTATGTTTTATGTACACCATGTGCACATAGCCTGAATATAATTTTACACAATATTTTAAATAATTTTGTGCATAAAACCAAGTTTGTGTACATTGAAACATCAGAAAGCAAAGGAGTCACTATCTCAAGTCAGTGACCAAAAAGTTTTAGACTTTGGAGCATTTTGGATTTCAAAGCATCTTGAATTTTGGATTTTTGGTTTAGGATGCTCAACCTGTATATATGCATACATGCATATTTATGTAACATACATATATAATATTACCTAAAACTTAGTAAAGACTCATATGTTAACTATTATTTTTGTTGGTATTACTATGAGTAATAACTATTAGCATTTTCTCTCATATCTAAAATGCAGTTGGTAAATGCTAAACTCATAGGGTTGTTGTAAAGATTTATAAAGTTGATAGATTTTAAATCCTTGGAACTGTGCCTTGTATATGGTGAACAATATTAAAGTGTTATCTTTCGTTATTTTCACTAATAGTAATAAAAAAGCACAATTGTATAGTATAGTAAACCTGTAATATAGTATATGCTCAATAAATTGTTAATTAACTTTTTTTCATTTCCTAGTGTGTGTGTGTGTGTGTGTGTGTGTGTGTGTGTATCACTAAGGGAATTGATACTAATGTCATTGCATGCATTAGTGGTAACATTAATTATCTTTTTACACATTGGGCAAAAAAAAAAAAAAAAAAGTACAAGGCTGGCAAAACATCTTGGCCCAGAAGCCTGCCTTCAGCAAAAAGACAAAATGTGAGTGAAGAGAATATGCCTATGAGAATTGAGAGGGTTGCATTTTGCATATTATGTAGAGAGATTTGCCAGTTTCCCTTTCACAAACTATGACAGTGACACTGAATCTGGATGAGCAACCTGCATAATGCTTCAGGGGCACATCTCTTCTTCTAAGGCTGCAGGCTTGCCGATGAGACAGAACACAGGCTCAATTCTGTCTGCTGTCATTTATCTGCCAATACAGATAGCAGACCTCTGTGGGTCTATTGGACAGCTCAAGCGACAGACTATATTTTAGCAACTGAAGAGGAACCACTTCAGATCACTAAAGGTGGAAAACACCTGATGACACCTTCAATCAAAAGAAATGAGTATCCAAAATCTGAAACGTTAGGCCCCACAGTAAAATGGCTCTAGTGACAGACAAAAAAATACTATTTCTAACCCTTATAGAATGAACTTGTATTAAAGAGCTCAAAGAAAACTTTTATCACATTTATCTTCCACTTTTAATTAAAAGGCTTATTTCTGAATGCTAAAACTTTTGCTTTATTCACGTTTTAGAGGAAAGGAGAGGAAGAGAAACCACCTGTTACCTTCTTGATGCTGTAGCCGGCACCTGCCTTTGGTTGAAGATGAGTTTTGCGTGGTGTCTGGACCAAAAATAACGAGTCTTTTAAAAATTATTGTCCTAAAAACCAGCAGATTAAACTACTTTCTTTTTTCTCAGAGGTTTCACAAAGTATATGTTGTTTGGAAAGGCAAAGTCAGTGAAGAAAAAAGAGGAACCTCCCTAAATATTGGTGTTGTCATTTATAATGTAAGACTCGCTAGAATGAGATTATCTTAGGTATGAATGGAGAAAGGTAGGATGCATGCAGTGTGGAAGCAGCCAGATTCAACACACTAAAATCATTAACACATAAGTTTGTGTAGTTGTGTGTGCTTTTGAGAGGGAGAAGAGGAATTTTGCGTTTTTCATTCTAACCACTTGACCAATAACTGGGAATCATCTCTTTTATCCCCTATTTTTTCCCTTTGTTCTATATGTTCTGTTCTTGAGGTGGTCTTTATCATAAAGTGCCTTTACATAGGCAGTATATAAGCTGTATGCAAAATTGAGTCCCCATCTCTGGCACTGATCTCAAAGTCCTGTTTGTTGTTATCAAATACCTTTGAATCTGTGTCTTCAAACTCTGCTTGGGTTCACTCAAATCAGTATATTTCTTTTCATATGTAGGTCTTTTGATTTCTGTCCCAGGTTGACTCTTTTCTGAGTTCCCTTTTACATCAGAAATTAACGTTTTCCTAATTATCCAATCTAGAAATTTTAGTCATCATTACTTTTTCTTTTCATTCATTTTTAATATCCCATCCATCCTCAGGTTCAATTAATCCTTTCTTCAAACTCTACTCCTCCTGTCTTTCATTCTGCAGCTGAGTTCACATCACACAGGTCCTCATCCATTCATGCCAGGACTTCGACAGCAGATTCTAACAGGCATCAACCTCCAGACTCATTAAATTAATCCTACACACTATTTCCAGGTGACTTACTGAAAGTCTTCATTTGATCCTGTCACTCTCCATTTCATGACTCTCCCAGCAGGTCACAACTCACATATCTGCAGGAGACAGGAGCTATTCAGTGGAAAAGGTAGGGGGATCCTGGGCAAGGAGGGTATAGATATATCCTCACCTGCATGAGCAGTGACTTCTGAGCTCCTCACAGTTGTTAGCATGTGAAAACACAGGCCGGGGTTGTCAGGCTTTCTGATTTTTCAAGAGAACACAGAAAGTAGACTTTTAAAAAGTTGATTCAATAAATATGACAGAAGGTATATTAGGGTTCTCTAGGAGAACAGAATTAATGGAATATATGTACACACACACACACACAAGCACACACACATTTATATATCTATATAAAGGGTTGTTTATTAAGTATTAACCCGCAATAGGCCATCTGCAGGCTGAGAAGCAAGGAGAGCCAGTCCAAGTTCCAAAACTGAAGAACATGGAGTCTGATGTTTCAGGGAAGGAAGCATCCAGCATGGGAGAAAGATGTAGGCTGGGAGGCTAGGCCAGTCTTTCTTTTCACGTATTTCCGCCTGCTTATATTCTAGCTGCCCTGGCAGCTGATAGATTGTGCCCATCCAGCTTAAGAGTGGGTCTGCCTTTCCCAGCCCACTGACTCAAATGTTAATCTCCTTTGGCAACACCCTCACAGACACACCCAGGATCAATACTTTGTATCCCTCCATCCAATCAAATTGACATTCAGTATTAACTATCACAGAAGGCATACTATGTTCTGAGCTTTTTTATCTGTACTGTAAAAAAAAAAAAAATACAGCAGTGAATGAAACCAACAAAAATACCTTTGTGGACTTTATATTCCAGGTGGGAGTGAAAGACAAGAAAAAAAATTTATATATTTTATATATATGTAATATATATTTATATATCTATATTTAAAAATATATATGGGGAAGATTTTGTGATAAATACTATGAAGAAAAGTGTGTTAGAGAAGAGGTTAACGAATGTGTGTGTGGTGGGTGGTGGAATTTTAAGTGGTGTTAGGAAAGACCTCATTCAGAAGGTAGCATGCGAGTAAACATGAAGGAGGTACAAAAAGTTCTCCTGCCATCATAGAGGGATGGTAAGGTGCTGGTGGCTGGAGTGAAGAAGCAAAGTGGAGAATAAGGGAAAAAGTTGGAGATGAAACATAAGGGGACTTGTAGCTCTATTTATCTTACTAGTGGCTTTGCTTTATTAAACAAAGACCTTTAAACAGATGTTAACAAGATAACTCTGACTCCTAATTTGGAGATGACTTTAGGGAAATAAGGGAAGAAACAGAGAGACAAATGAGAAGCAGAAGAATTCTTTTCCTCAGGGTCTTTCTCATTGTTCTCACTACGATCATCCTTTGGACAGACGGTACTCTTTTTAACTCAATGTGATCTAAATGTGGGTTTAAAAAAAATCCTTTTCTTTGTTTAACAACTGAGACAAAGCAGGAATTTTAAAGCAACACTTTACTGACAAACTATGTAGAATCAAAATAACATGAAACTAGATAATTTGTCCTATAGTAGGAGATATTTTATTCAAATGAAGTCCCCTAGGAGAAACTCTTCTTCTAACTCCCTCTTCACACTGGACAGCAGAGGCCATCTTTAACCTTCCCACAAGAGAGGGCTCTACAAGACATAGTCATTGCTCAAGAGATTGAGAATCAAGACAGAGAAGTTTAGTCTCCTCCTGTGCTTACTTAAGGCTCACCTCCTTAACTCTGATTTCCTCTCCGGGAAATCCCTATTGCTCTGATGATTGTATACTGGGATTTATACAACGTTTAGGGAAGTGTAACCTACTCAAAATATCCAAATATAGCAGCATAATTCTAATACTCTAATAAGAGGCACATCAACATATTTTTGAGGATGGGGAAAGATAATTAAATAACAGTATGAGTCATATTATGATCTCAATAAATATTAGTTACTTTGTCTTCCTCTCAGAGTGACTTTCACCACCCTCTGTAACTCATCTAGCCTTATCTAATGGGAGGCCTTTTTTTTTTTTTGGATGGCATGACTACATAATATCAAGCTATTTTTTATGTTATTTGCCCTGTCTTAAATATCTTCCCCTTACCTCCTTCTCATACAAGCCTTAAAGCTCTTCCATAGGTCTTTTACCTAATTGAACTCAACACTGATGTCTTCTCTTTGCTGTACATTTGTATGTCTAGACCAATCATTTTTCATATAATATGAAACTTTTGGATATAAAAATATTAACTTCTTAAAAGATAGTAACCCTGATTTGCTCTTTATACTTTAACTCCTTTTGTTTCTTTGTTTTTAAATCCACTGTGCAAAGCTGTTTATGCAACAGAAATTTAGTAAATATTCTGTGAACGTCTGAAACATCCATTCATCAATCCACTCACTCAAAAACATTACCATACACTTTGTCATGCATTGCTAGATGTTCAAGCATGAAAATCAAAAAATAGTGAAGAATAATTTATTGTAAATGTTATTTTTCAGGGAAGAGAACACTAGAAATAACTTCTTGAGAAATTGGTTTGGGAAAATAGTATATCCAAAATTAGAGAGCGCCATCTTGTGGGCAAGTGAGTATCTCACACAAATAATTTTAAGTTGCAAAAATAGTAGCCTTTCTTCTCCTTTTTTCTTACAATTCAAATCTCCTTTTTACTGTAAGTATTTGGATTGATACATAATTATACATATTTAGGAGGTACATGTGATATTTTGATTCATGCATACAATGTGTAATGATCAAATCAGGGTATTTAAGGTTACCATCACCTCAAACAGTTATTATTTTTTACATTGGGAACACTTCAGCTCTTCCAGATATTTTGAAATATACAATAAATTATTGTTAGCTATAGTCACCTTTCTGTGTTATCAAACACTAGAACTTATTTCTTTTATCTAACTATATGCTCATACCCACTAACTAACCTCTCTTCATCCCACCTCTCTCTTCCCAGCCTCTGGTAACCATCGTTCTACTCTCTACCTCAAAGAGATCCTCTGTTTTAGCTCCCACATATGAATGACAACATGCCATATCTGTCTTTTTGTGCCTGGCTCATTTCACTTATTGTAATGACCTCCAGTTCTATCAAGGACACTTAGGTTGATTCCATATCTTGGCTATTGTGAATAGTGCTGCAATAAACATGGGGGTGCAGGTGTACTTTTAATATACTCATTGCCTTTCCTTTGAATAAATACCTAGTGGTGGGATTGCTGGATCATATGATAGTTTTATTTTTAGTTTTTTGAGAAACTCCCATACTGTTTTCCTTTGTGGCTGTACTAATATACATTCCCACCATCAGTGTATAGGAGTTCTCTTTTCTCAGCATCCTTCCTAGCATCAAATAAAATCTTTTAAAGAGGCTCTCTCTGTCCTAGCTGAAGAACAGAAAATATATATTAAAATTTTGTATAATTATAAACAATCCTTAGAAACTAATTGTATTATTTATAATTTACTTTTAAATTTCTTGAATATCTAAAAATGAAGGCTTAGCAAATAAATTACTAAATATCATAAACATGACTTATACTTTTCATAAGAAAGCTTATAAAACTGTTTATGAAAAAGGAGACAGAATTCTTAGAGATTATCTCTTTAAGGGATCTATCACTTTTTGGGTATCTCAGGGTGCTTTGAAAATTTGATTAAATCAAATCTCTCTTGAAAAATGTAAACATACACACAATTTTTCAGTTTTAATTTTTCAATTTTTCAATTTTTTAGTTTCAGGGGCTTCACCAACTCCCCTGTGGTTGACTCATGAACCCATTCATGAACTTCATATTTTAAATACTTACATTTTACATAATACACAATTAAAGTCTAGAAGATTTGGGGGTAAAAACTAAAATTTGATTCTATTATCTCTTCATCCCCAAAACCTCATGCTCACACAATTTTATAAGATAGATATAGATAGATCAAATCATGATGAAATGTATTTGCTACATTGTTTGAGTTCCTAAGCTAAATCTTAAAACTTATAGTTTCTAGGCTATTAATGTTCCTTACATCAACAAAAATAAAAATTTAATATTAGGTTCATGTCATTCATGGTATATCTGTCACAAATACCCTTGATGCCCATTCTATCCAAAATAAAAGATATGTTATGGATTTCCTTCTTTTTCAGGGCTGGGTAGAATTCCAGTGTGTGACTGTGTTTGTGTGTGTGTGTGTGTGTGTGTGTGTGTGTACCACATTTTCTTTATCCATTCATTGTTGATGAACACTTAGGTTGATTCCATATCTTTGCTATTTTAAATAATGCTATCATGAACATGGGAGTGCAAATATCTTTTTGACACACTGATTTCATTTTCTTTGGATATATACCTAGTAGTGAGATTGCTGGATAATATGGTAATACTATTTTTAGGTTTTAAAGAACCTCGATGCTGTTTGCCATAATGGCTATGCTAATATACATTCCCACCAACAGTGTAAATGTCTTCTGTTTTCTCCACATCCTTGCCATCTTTCATCTTTTTTGTACTAACCATTCTAACAGGTATGAGGTGATATCTCATTGTGGTTTTAGTTTGCATTTCCCTGATTATTAAGTGATGTTGAACATTTTTTCATATACCTGTTGGCCATTGGTATGGCTTCATTGGAGAAATGTCTGTTTAGATCCTTTTCTTGTTTTTTAATTAAGTTATTTGTTTTCATACTGTTGACCTTTTTGAGTTCCTTATATATTTTGGAAATCCTGTCATTTGGGATCACATGGATGAATCCGGTTGATGTTACGTTAAGTGAAATAAACACCACATGATCTCATTTAAATGTGAAAGCAAAAAGGTCAAACTCATAGAAACAGAATAAAATGGTTGTTACCAGGGCTGGTGGGTGGGGGCTGAAGATTGGGGCAATGTTGGTCAAAGGACACAAAATTTCAGTTAAACAGGAGGAATAAGTTCCAGAGATCTGTTGTACATCAGGGTGACTATAGTTAATAACAACACATTGCATACTTGAAAATAGCTAAAAGAATAGGTTTTAAGTGTTCTTGCCACAAAAAAAAAGATAAGTTTGTGAGGTAATGCATAGATTAATTAGCTTGATTTGGCCACTTCACAATATATACATCTATCAAAATAACATGTTTTACATCATAAATATATAAATTTTTATTTGTCAATTTTTAAACATATATATACATTTTAGAATTATGGCTTAGCCTTGGGTTAATGAAGTTGTGACAGCATGAGGTTTATAAAACTGAACAAAGAATCCCGAACCATACCCACCCTAGCTATGGAAATACAATGGAAATACAAATAAATACTGTTAGTTTTCTGTTTCCTCTTTCTTTCTCATTGAGAAATCGTGTCCCTTCATAAAAACCATTTCTCCTTGTCAGATCATTGGAGCTCTTTTTTCTCCATTATTATTTATAATATTTTATGTTTTATTCATCTCTTGCTAGTATGAACCTTAGTAATCTAGGTTAGTATTTCCCAAAGTAGGTTTTGTGGAATGCTAATATCAACAGGTACTACATGCAAAATGGTCGCATGGTCAAATAAGCTGAGCTTCATAAAATTAAACTGATATATTACTGGAAGCTAAATAAATATTGTAAATCTCCAGGAAAGAGATACATATGCGAAATATTCCAAACTTTATTAAACATGTAATTTTTTGTTTGTTTACAGAGTATCTAATGGGGTTGGGTGCTCCCCAGAGAACATTATGGCACGTGCTGAACTAGAGATAAAAAAAGATAGATTTATACATACGTGCAGATTGCTTGGACAAGTTTCAGCAGGATGGTGAGAAATTGATTTCTAGAGTAGAATATTCTGGGAAATGCATTTTTTTATGTTAAATGATCCTAATTCAAATATTATGATTAATTTTAAGTTAGCAGGCAATTTGATGTGATGGAGAAAGCACTCACCTGAAACAGAGTTTACGTGTTTTATTCCTTGGTACAGTCATGCTGGTTTTTAAGTGATTAGCAATTCATTTTACCTCTCCAGCTAAGGTAAAGGAATTCTTGTAGGAGTAATAGAAGCCCTGTCATTTATATAAAACTTAGATTAAGATGCTTTGTGCAGCAATTCTCATGGCATATTTCTTTTTGTCTTTTCTCTTTCTCTTCGTTTCCCTCCCTCCCTCCTTTCTTCCCTTCCTCCTGCCCTGCCCTTCTTTTCTTTTTCTTTCTTTCTTTCTTGACAAGGTCCTACTTCGTCCCCCAGGCTGGAGTACCTGGGCTCAAGGTATCCTCCCACCTCAGCCTCCCAGAAATCCTGGGATTGCAGACATGAGCCATCATGCCTAGCCCCAAGTCATATTCTAAAACATGGCTTACTCTGATATTAACTGCCATCTACAGGGGAATGGCCTACTTACTCTGCAAATGCTCTCTACCTTCTAAAATAGTCACATTCCAATTAGTATATTTAAAGCTCTTAGAAGTCACGTAATAAAAAATATTTTCTTTAAGATTTTGAAGTCAATATTTATAAATTATTTGACTCTCTAGTCTTTTTCTTATTTTTATTATTCAACTGGACTTTTACCATCTCAAAAACTAGTATTCAATGTACCAGTTTGGAAAATGTTCTTATGCCTTTTCTACTTTTGATAGATAAAATTGTTTTTAATTCATGCTAACGGATGAACAAATGATCTTTAAAAATGGACTCCTAATTACTTGTGAATTGTGAATTAGTAGTGAATTGATCACATGTTCATATTATCTGTAATTAAATAGAGGAATTTAAAAGAAGAGGTGTGAGAATGGGAGAGAAGCCTGCCTCCCTGCATCCTATCTAAGGCTCCTGTTTCTACCCACGGCCCCTACCACAGAAACACCCAAGATTTATTTTCTAGAGAAATGTTCTCAGAAAGGGTCAGGATTCTGAGAGAGAAGATGTAGCACCCTTCAGGGAAGAGGTGTGGGGCTGAAACAAGGAATGAAGAGAATGTCTGTGTTACAGGTCTGGTTCTCTGAGAGACTCTGAGATAGACAGAGATTGGGATGCAGAGTGTTTATGGGGAAATGCTCTCAGTGTGAGTACCACCGGAAGAAGAGTAGGAATAGGGTTAAAGGCTCAGTGGAGGCCTCTTCTGGCTCAGTTGGGGTTTCTGAAACTTAGGGGAAGAGGTTAGGACTCTATACTACCTCCTTCCCATTTATCGAATAGCCATTGTTTGCAGGCTTGTATACATGGGTAAGATTTTGAAGTCAATATTCAAAAGGCCTCAGTGGAGGCCTCTTCTGGCTCAGTTGGGGTTTCTGAAACTTAGGGGAAGAGGTTAGGACTCTATACTACCTCCCTCCCGTTTATCGAATAGCCATTGTTTGCAGGTTTGTATACATGGGTATAATCTTGGGCAGGAGCAGTATACCCTCTACTGGAGAAACACATGCTGAGGGGAATCTGGGCAGTGCATTTTAACATCCAGAATAGCATCATGAATGCGGAAACCTCATCTCCTCCCCCACCCTCTACCTAAAATGAAAGTAATCAGATTAATGATAAATTACCTAAAAGAATAGATGCTGGAAAACAATAGAGTAATGGCTTCAGTATTTTGAAGGAATTTAAACTTCAACATAGACTCCTTTAGCAAGTCAAACTATGAACTAGTATAAAGACAGAATAAAGTCATCTTTAGCGATGCAAGATCCAAAAGATGTAAAATATTAAAACTATTCACTTCGTTTGCCACTTGAGCTTCTATAAAATGTGACCCACAAAAAGCAGGAAGCTATCAAAAAGGAAATCATGAGATCCAATAACCAACACAGGAGACAGCAGAGAGAATGCTTAGGTTGTCAGATTTCTAGCGGGCCTAGAAAGCAACTAGCCAATAAGTACAGATTGAGGCAAGAGTATAGGATGTTGAGGAGGAGGCCTGAAAAGAGAAAATGAAATTGATAGATTATCCAATTTGCTAGAGCATCTGAGGGGGTGGCAGATATGAGTACCATTTGGAAAAGAACCAAAGCAATTATTAACTACAAGCAAAACAGAAGTTGAGCCATAAAGCAAATATGTCTGTGTTACATACATAGTAAATAAGATTTTTATGTAGTAAAAATATGTAAACAGTGATAGTTAATTTACCTAAAAATTATGATGTAACTAGGTGATAAAAGGGAAAGGGAGATCAGTATAGGATAATTAAATCTTTATTATGACAAGAAATGAATAGATAATGGCTAAAAAAAATTGAAAATCAAGAAATAAAAACAGTATAAGCATATTACATAGAATTACAAAATGACTTGAGAAAGGGCATTCAGCATGAATATATATAGTATAGTTTTGCAGACTGTTTTTTAAATAAGGCTTTCAGTATAATTTTAAAATTATATGTGCACAATTTCTCTATTTATCCTGATGGGTGAGTTAAATTGCCCTGACAACCTCTAAATCTTGTAACAACAAAGGTAACAGTGATTGTTGTTTCTCATACTACATGTCATCCACAGGGAGCTCTGCTGCACAGCCTCCTCACTCTGGTACAGAAACTGACAGGGTTACCATCATGGACTTTGCTGATCCTTCTGGCAGAAGGAGAAAGGGGAAGAGGTGGAGAGTCTCACACCAGCAAATCAATGCTTGGCCACTGATTGGCCAGAATCAGTCACGTGGCTCCATTCAACCACAAGAGGGTTATTAAATACATCTACATGTGTCCTGAGGGTGGAGAGCTAGAAAGATAGAGCCAGCAGCTCTAATGGTTGCCTCAATTTCTCTTATGATAATTGTTAAGTAAAAGGGCTTGGCGCAGTGACTCACACCTATAATCCTAGCACTTTGGGAGGCCCAGGTGGGAAGATTGCTTGAGTCCAGGAGTTCATGACCAGCCTGGGTAACATGGCAAGATACCGTCTCCTCAAAATATAAAAAAATTAAAAAAAAAAAAAAGTAGCAAGGCATGGTGGCACGGGCCTGTAGTCTCAGCTCCTTGGAAGGCTGAGGCAGGAGAATCACTTGAGTCCAGGAAGTTGAGACTGCAGTGAGCCGTGTTTGCACCACTGCATTTCAGTCTGGGTGACAGAGGGAGACCCTATCTCAAAACAAATACAAAAACAAAAATGGTTTACTTCTAGTTAAAAATTTTATTAAAAATTAAAAATTCCTATGGATAATAAGAATGTAAATATTTGTGTGATAAATATGTATGTATATTAGTAAAATATGTATATAAACAAATATACATATGGATTTTATATATATATACACTTTATATTTTTATATTTTTTCATATATGTATTATTGAGTCCTTAAACAAATGTTTTTTGAATAACTTCTATTTACCAGGCATTGTTCCAGGTTCTGGGTATTCAATAGTGAACAAAACAGACACCCCTCTTTCTGTGTAGCTTATATGGAGTGGTAGGGACAGAGAGACTCAGTAAGCATAGTAAATAAATACATTGTGTAGCGTCTTATAAGGCTATCAGTGCTGGAGAACAAATGGTGCAATAGCAGGGGAGTTCAAAGTAGAGGCTGAGAATATGGTTGGAATTTGCAATAGGGAAATAGAAGGGGTCCTTTGAGACAAGAATTGACCGGGAGTGGGGATATATTCATGGGCAGAATGGGCAGGGAATGTAAATATCCTGAGACTGGAGCAGGCTTGCTATTTTCCAGGAATAGCTGGAAGGCTAGTGAGGCTGCAGTGAGGTCGTGAAGGGAACATAATAGGGGGCATCATGTGAATATATGGGATGCAGAGACCATGCTGAAGACTGCCATACTCTCAGTTAATTGATTGAACTCTGAGTGAAACACTTGAATTCACACTGGGAAATAAATTGCCCAGCATCTAGAAGATGATTAATATTTCATATAAACCAACTTGGTCACACTATGAAGATGGAAATGTAAAACTTGTTACTTTTCTAGCCATTATTAATTGCTTAAAGCTCTTCCATGTTTTATATACTGCACTAAGCATCTATGTTTCAGCAAAGTATTGGCATAAAATAAAGCTTACAGGATGGCACGAAGGCAATATTTTTTGAGTTTCTACAGCATGCCACAAAATGACTTCAATGCTTACAATAACTCAATTACATAAATATAATGTCCCCATTTTATAGGCAAAAATACTGAGGCTCAACAGGCGTAAAATGACTTGAGTTACCAGGCTACAGTAGAACTAGGATTTAAACCCAGGTCAGTCTGACCCCAAAACCTTTTCTTTTTTCCTTGTTTGGATTTAGTGCCCCCCAAAATGTCTTGTAATGCAGATTTCCTGGGTCCAGGGAATTATTTAAGTTTTTGTTCTAAAAACTTTCTTATGAAGCAGACTACATATGGAAAATGACCCTATGCACAGTGAGATTTGGCCTTTAGAGAATGTCACTGCCAGCCCTGTTGGTATCTATAAGAACCAATAAGCATTATTTACAGAGAATGATATACACAGTGATAATTAAGAAATAACTATATTTATGATGACAGTTTTGCCTAATTTACTAGAAAAAAATCCTCTGATTTGAGATTTATTGTTCTTTTCTTTTGCAGGTAAGTTTGGAATTTTTTTGCTTATGGAATAGAGGTATGATATCACTTTTTTCTGAATTTTATTTTAATTGCTTTTAACATTGAGCACCTTTAATAAGTAATATGTTTCAGCACCCATTCAGTTGTTGTTGTTGTATATATTTGGAAAGTAACATTGTGGGTTTGCATTATTTGATTCAGAAATTTGACATATGTGATTCCATATGGTAAATCTATGCAGTGTTTGTATTTGGGTTTGTGTTTAAATGATTTCTGTGTCAAATACAGAGAAGAGGATTGTAGTGGGGGGTTGGTGTCAGGGAAATGGGGGACTATAAAGAACAGAGTAAAGAATATTCATGTAATGAAAGATTGAAAGGCTGAGAAGGGCAGCTCCAGGCATGTAATCTACAATGGCCATGAATGTATGTCACGAGAAAAAGATGTCTTTTCATGAACAAAATAATCAACCAAAAACTGTTTTCATTCACTTTTCTAAGCCCCTAGTTTTTCATTTTCTCCTATCATTGTACAAAATTTCTGGCCAGGCTATTGCTGATGTGTACCTTTGAAGAAAAGAATGGCTGTAACTATTCTGAAACAGAAGTCACATATTAAGTTAGAAAGTGATAAAATAGATCCATTTCCTGGAAACCATATTTAAAAAAAGCTCTTATGAACTATACGTCAACTATTTCAGATAAGGAGTAAGATGTTTCAATAAAGCTTCCAGATACACAAAAGAGAGGATAAAATATTAGAGGGACTTAGAAAGACGTGGTATTTGCACTGAGGAAAGAAGGTATCCTGTAAGTTGACCACACAGGACCGTGGCTTTATTATTGCGCACTGTGCTTTCGTTAGTATATAAAAGAGGTGATTGTGTGAGATTTAAATCAAGCATGGACTTAAACTAAATTCCATATTAATTATAAATGGTATGTTTACTTTATTTGAGAAAGATCATGTATGTTTCTCAAAATAATTGCAAATATTATTATTAATTGTGTAAAAATAGGAATGAGGATACTGATTATCTAAGTTCTAGCTAAGAGATGAGGTAGCAAAGGAGGAAAAAGTTCTTCAGTTCCTGGTCTTGATGAGTAAAGAGCTTTGATCTCATTATATTCTCTCCAATATAATCATATTAATGTCAAAGTCATCAGAACGGAGTTGATATTATCATGCTAAGTAAATATTACAAAAATAAAAAACAACGAATGGTTTCACTAAAACTACAAAGTTTGTACCTGGACCACAAAGCTAATGGACTGGCCCACAAAGGTCTTTGTTTTAACTAGTATTCCGGGGGTCGATGGAAAGGGAGTGGAATTAAAGGACATTGTAAAATGTCATGGTATCCAATCTAATTATCAGAGCTCTAGCTCCAGGGTCAGCAAACTTTTTCTGTGACCAGCCAGATAGTAAATATTTTAGCCTTTTGGGACCATAAGAACTCTGAAGTAACTACCTAACTCTGCTGTTGCAGAGCAAATGCAGTTATCCATAGACAATCTGTAATGAATGAGCATGATACGTTCTAATAAACTTTCTTTACAAAAAGAAAAAAAGTAGTGGGCAGGATTTGCCCTGTGGTCATTTTCCAACCCCTACTCTAGCTCCCTTTGAAATTAAAAAAAAATAAGTAAACCTTAAAAATTTTGGAACAAGATGTATGTTGGTCCCCTTCAGATACAGATAAACACTTGGTCTAAGAATGAAATGGTGTTCAACTGGAGTTTAGAAGCAAGATATGAACTTCTCAAAAGCTTTGATGAATTTAAACACCAGAGGGCACACAAGGACATTTTTAAGTCAAGGACCTCTTGAAAACAGAACACTACAATTATGAGAAACTGCCTGAAGTAGAGCAATGTGACCTCGATGTGCATAATTTGTTTGAAATGTCAGCCTGTAGCTCTTGTGACCTCACTGACCACAAAAACTTGAAGTGGTTGACCAACATCATGTTGCTATAATAATAGCCACATGGCTTTCTTCTTTTTTTCCTACTTCTTTCTCTCTCTCTCTTTTTTTTTTTTTAATTGCTTTTGGCCTTTTCATAAAATATGGCCAAAATTGAGTATTTATATGATGGGATTTTTTTCGTCTTTTAATAATTTTTTGTTTGTTTGTTTGTTTTGTTTTTGAGATGGAGTCTCACTCTGTCGCCCAGGTTAGACTGCAGTGGCACGATCTTGGCTCACTGCCAGCTCCACCACCCGGGGTTCATGCCATTCTCCAGCCTCAGCCTCCCGAGTAGCTGGGACTACAGGTGCCTGCCACCACGCCCGGCTAATTTTTTGTATTTTTAGTAGAGACAGGGTTTCACCATGTTAGCCAGGATGGTCTCGATCTCTTGACCTTGTGATCTGCCCGCCTTGGCCTCCCAAAGTGCTGGGATTACAGACGTGAGCCACCGCGCCCGGACTCTTTTAATAATTTTTAATTGCCTTAGATTCTGACTAATTTTCATGTGGTGAGTCTTCTTTGTAGTAAATAAGTTATTTTGAATTATGTTGTGTCAATCTTTTACAAAATCATAATAAAATGCATATGATTTATGCATATAATAATGCATATTGACAGATGTCATCTGTTACATTGATTTTTGAACTAATTTGAAAGTTTTATTTCAGAAAAATGCTTAAAAATTAGCAGAAGCCTGAAGCCTCAAAATTACTCCTACTCTTTAACACATGGACACAAAGATGGTAAGAGTAGACACTGAGGACTCCAAAAGCGGGGAGGGGAAAGGGGACTAAGGGATGAAATACTAACTACTGGGTACAATGCTCACTACCAGGGTAATAGGATCAGCACCCCCCCAAACCTCAGCATCACACAATATGCCCATGTAACAAACCTGCACGTGTAGCCCCTAAATCTAAAATAAACATTGATATTTTTAAAATTCTACCCTTTAGTAATTCTGCTTGTAGATATTTGGATTATGGAAGTAATTTGGGATATTAAAATATTTATGTTCAAAGATACTCACCATAAAAATGCCTATAATATTGAGAACCTAGGTATATTTTACATATTTCACATAAACTAATGTTTAAATAAATTTTGATATTAGACCCAGCCAATAGAATCTTCTCAACCATTAAAAATGTTTTCAAATGACATCAAATGATAGAGAAAATGGCTTATAGTAAACCATGAATGCAAAGCAGAATCCAAAAATTATATATATCAAATCTCAATTGAATGTTAAAATTAGATGCAGAAATATATGTATATACATATACAAATAAAGAAAATGAGCCAGATTTACAAGTTGCCTCTGGGTATAGGTGATTTTTTTTTAAATTTACTTTTCTGAATCTTCCAAATTTCTGTCATGAATATTTATCATTCGTATGGTCATAAAAAATAAATATTATTCAAACAGAAAACCATTTTTGCATTCTGACAGCACTTTTTTTGGTGTGATTCTTAGATCAGTGGTGCTAAAAGTCAGAAGGTTATAAGGAAATTACTTATGTATCAGACAATCAATTTAAATGAACTATTGATTGTTAGGCAGACACATCATTAGAGTCACTTTTTTAGCCCTGGGATGGGATGATTTTTCTCAGGTTTGGGTGTTGTGGCTTAGTTGCCATGCACTAGGCAGTGAAGACCAGGAAGGAAACAAGGGCCTGCTGGAGAGGCCTGAAGTGCTGATATTGAACACAGACTTCCCTATAAGCTGCCTGGACTGTGGTAAAGCAGGACACATCTCACACACACACAAACACACACATGGACACACACACTCATGCTCCTCTATCCTTTTTCTCTTCCAAATCTGCTTTCTGCCCTTGCCTTTCCCTATAAATGGGTGTGTGTGGAGAGGAGGTGGAGAGACAGCAGGGGTCTGAAAGATGCTAACTTGGACTTTGTCCTGAGCAAAGAATTCCTTAAGAATGACCTGGTATAAAAACTTTGAAGAAATCTCATAAATAATATGGGCAAAAATATGACAGCCATGTGGCACAATGCAAAATCTTGTCACTAGTTTCAGCCCAGCTTTTCCTCATGATTGTTTTGAGTAGCATGAATTATCCTCTAAAAATGTTGGGTTTTATTCCTTTTTCATTTTGCACAAACGTACCTAAAAGGGTGAACATAGTATAAGCAAATACACAATGTAGGAACTATGAGGAATAATTTTTTCTTAATTCACTATGTATTTTTCTAACAGTTTTCTTAGAGCTTTTAATCCTTAGAACCTAGGAGACAGAGGACTGTATACTTGTATTTACTTTTCTTTCTTTTTTTATTCTGAGTTCTCTTTTTTAACATTTAAGTTCAGGGGTGCATGTGCAGGTTTGTTATATAGGTAAACTTGGGTCACAGGGGCTTGCTGTACACACTATTTTGTCACCCAAGTATTAAGCCTAGTACCCATTAGTTAGTTTTCCTCCCACTTTCTGCCCTCTGGTAGGCCCTAGTGTGTGTCATTCTCCACTTTGTGTCCATGTGTTCACATCATTTAGCTCCCACTAATAAGTGAGAATATATGGTATTTGGTTTTCTGTTCCTGCATTAGTTTGCTAAAGATAATGGCCCCCAGCTCTATCCATTTTCCTGCAAAGGACATGATCTCATTCTTTTTTATGGCTGCAGAGTATTCCATGGTGTATATGCACCACATTTTTTTTTATCCAGTCTATCATTGAGTATGTAGGTTAACTCTATGTCTTTGCTATAATGAATAGTGCTACGATGATCATACACATGCCTATGTCATTATAATAGAACAATTTCTATTCCTTTGGGTATACACCCAGTAATGGGATTGCTGGATCAAATGGTATTTCTTTTTTAGGTCTTTGAGGAATTGCCACACTGTCTTCTACAATGGTTGAACTAATTTACACTCCCACCAACAGTGTATAAGTGTTCTTTCTTCATAATCTCACCAGCGTCTGTTATTTTTTGACTTTTTGACACTGGCCATTCTGACTGGTGTGAGATGGTATTTCATTGTGGTTTTTATTTGCATTTCTTTAATGATCAGTGATGTTGAGAACTTTTTCATATGATTGTTGGCTGCATGTATGTCTTCTTTTGAAAAGTGCCTGTTCATGTTATTTCCCCACTTTTTAATAGGGTTGTTTTTTTCTTGTAAATTTGTTTAAGTTCCTTATAGACGCTGGATATTAGACCTTTGTTGAATAAATAGTTTGCAAAAATTTTCTCCCATTTTATAGGCTCTCTCTGTTGATAGCTTCCTTTCCTGTGCAAGAGCTCTTTGGTTTAATTAGATCCCATTTGTCGATTTTCTTTTTTGCAATTGCTTTTGGTGTCTTTGTCATGACATCTTTTTTTTGTTTTGTTTTTTTTGAGACAGAGTCTTGCTCTGTCACCCAGGCTGGAGTGCAGTGGCACGATCTTAGCTCACTGCAACCTCTGCCTCCAGGGTTCATGCCATTGTCCTGCCTCAGCCTCCCAAGTAGCTGGGATTACAGGTGCCTGCCACCACGCTCAGCTAATTTTTTGTATTTTTAGTAGAGAGGGGGTTTCACTGTGTTAGCCAGGATAGTCTCGATCTCCTGACCTCGTGATCTGCCTGCCTCAGCCTCCCAAAGTGCTAGGATTACAGGCGTGAGCCGCCGCACCCGGCCTGCCGTGACATCTTTACCTGTTTCTGTGTCCAAGATGGTATTGCCTAGGTTGTCTTCCAGGGTTTTTAAACTTTGGGATTTACATTTAACTATTTAATACATCTTAAGTTTTGTATATGGTATAAAGAAGGGGTCCAATCTTCTGCATATAGTTAGCCAGCTATCCCAGTCTCATTTATGGAATAGGGAATCCTTTCCCCAGTGCTTGCTTTTGTTAGGTTTGTCAAAAATCAGATAGTTGTAGGTATATGGTCTTATTCCAAGGTTCTCTATCCTGTTCCGTTTGTCTATGTGTCTGTTTTTGTACTAGTACCATGCCGTTTTGGTTACTGTGGCCCTGTAGTATAGTTTGAAGTTGGGTAGCATGATGCTTGTAGCTTTGTTGTTTTTGCTGAAGATTGCCTTAGCTATTCAGGCTCTTTTTTGGTTCCATATGAATTTTAAAATAGTTTTTTCTAGTTCTGTGAAGAATCTCAATGGTAATTTAACAAAAATAGCACTGAATCTATAAATTGCTTTGGGCAGTATGGCCATTTTAACAATATTGATTCTTTCTGTCCATGATCATGGAATGGTTTTCTATTTTTTTTAATGTCATCTCTCATTTGTTCGAGCAGTGTTATATAGTTCTCCTTGTAGAGATTTTTCACCTCTCTGGTTAGCTGTATTCTTAGGTATTTTATTCTTTTTCTGGTGATTGTGAATGGGATTGCGTTCCTGATTTGGTTCTCAGCTTGACTGTTGCTGGTGTATAGGAATGCTAGTTATTTTCACACATTAATTTCATATCCTGAAACTTTGCTGAAGTTGTTTATCACTTTAAGAAACTTTTGGGCTGAGACTATGTGGTTTTCTAGATATAGGATTGTGTAATCTGCAAACTAGGATATTTTGACTTCCATTCTTCCTGTTTGAATGCCTTTATTTCCTTCTCTTACCTAACTTCCCTGGCCAGGACTTCCAAAATGATGAATAGGAGTGGTGAGAGAGGTCATCCTTGTCTTGTGCCCATTTTCAGCGGTAATGCTTCCAGCTTTTTCCCATTCAGTATGATGTTGACTGTGGGTATGTCATTGATGGCTCTTATTATTTTGAGTGATGTTCCTTCAATGCCTAGTTTATTGAAAGTTTTTAACACGAAGCAATATTGAATTTTATCAAGGTCTTTTTCCGCATCTTTTGAGATAATTGTGGGTTTTGTGTCTTTAGTTAGTTCTGTTTATGTGATGAATAACATTTATTGATTTGTATATGTTGAACCAATATTGCATCTCAGGGAAGAAGCCTACTTGATTGTGGTGGATAAGCTTTTTGATGTGATGCTGGATTTGGTTTGCCAGTATTTTATTAAGGATTTTTACATCAATGTTCATCAAGAATATTGGCCTAATTTTTAAATTTTTGTTGTATTTCTACCAGTATTTGCCTCAGGAAGATGCTGGCCTTGTAGAATGAGTTAGGCAGGAGTCCATCCTTCTCAGTTTTGGGGAATAGTTTCAGCAGGAATGGTACCAGCTCTTCTTTGTATATCTGGTAGAATTCGGCTGTGAATCTGTCTGGTCCTGGGATTTTTTTGGTTGGTAAGCTATTTATTATTGACTCAATTTCAGTGCTTTTTATTAGTCTGTTCAGAGATTCAGTTTCTTCCTGATTCAGTCTTGGGAGAGTATATGTGTCCAGGAATTTATCCATTTCTTCTAGTGATTCTAGTTTATGTGCATAAAGGCGTTCATAATATTCTCTGATGGTTGTTTGTATTTCTGTGGGGTCAATAGTAATATCCCCCTTATCATTTCTGATTGTGTTTATCTGAATCTTCTCTCTTTTCTTCTTTATTAGTCTAGCTAGTGGTCTATGTAGTTTATTAATTAAAAAAAAAAGAAAAAAGAAAAAAAAACAGCTCCTGGATTCACTCATCTTTTGAATGGTTTTCTGTGTCTCAATATTCTTCACTTCAGCTCTGATTTTGGTTATTTCTTGTCTTCTGCTGGCTTTGGAATTTGTTTGCTCTTGGTTCTCTAGTTCTTTTAGTTGTGATGTTAGGTTGTTGACTTTAGATCTTTCTAACTTTTTGATTTGGGCATTTAGTGCTATAAATGTGTGTCCTAACACTGCCTTAGCTGTTTTCCAGAGGTTCTGGTGTGTTGTATCTTTGTTCTCATTTGTTTCAAAAAACTTACTGATTTCTGCTTTTATTTCCTTATTTACCCGAAAGGCATTCAGGAGTTCAGGAGGAAAGGCATTCAATTTCCATGTGATTGCATGGTTTTAAGTGAAATTCTTAGCCTTGGCTTCTAATTCGATTGCACTCTGGTCCAAGAGATTGTTTGTTATTATTTCAGTTCTTTTGCATTTGCTGAGTAGTGTTTTACTTTTGATGATGTGATCAATTTTAGAGTATGTGGTTGTGGCAATGAGAAGAATGTATTCTTCTGTTGTTTTTGGGTGGAGACTTCTGCAGATATCTATCAGGTCCCGTTGATCCAGTGCTGAGTTCAGGTCCTGAATATCTTAATTTCCTGTCTTGATGATCTGATATTTTCGGTGATGTTAAAGCCTCCTGCTATTATTGTGTGGGAGTGTAGGTCTCTTTGAAGGTCTCTAAGAACTTGCTTTATGAATCTGAGTGCTTCTCTCTGTTGGGTGCATATATATTTAGGATAATTAGATCTTCTTATTGAATTGAACCCTTTACCATGATGTAATGCCCTTCTTTGTCTTTTTTATCTTTGTTGGTTTAAAGTCTTTTTTGTCAGAAACTAGGATTGCAACCCCTGGTTTTTTCTGTTTTTCATTTGCTTGGTAGATTTTTCTCCATCCCTTTATTTTGAGCCTGTGTGTATCACTGCATGTGAGATGGGTCTCTTGAAGACAGCATACCAATGGGTCTCGGTTCTTTGTCCAGCTTGCCACTCTGTGTCTTTTAATTGAGGCATTTAGTCAATTTACATTTAAGATTAATATTGTTATGTGTGAATTTGATTCTGTCATCATGATGTTAGCTGGTTATTTTGCAGACTTGTTTATATGGTTGTTTTATAGAGTCATTGGTCTGTACACTTCAGTGTGTTTTTGTAGTGGCTGGTAATGATCTTTCCTTTCTATATTTAGTGTTTCTTTCAGGAATTCTTGTAAGGCATGTCTGGTGGTAACACATTCCCTCAGTATTTGCTTGTCTGAACAGGATATTATTTCCCCTTCACTTATGATGCTTAGTTTGGCCAGATATGAAATTGTTGGTTGGAATTTTTTTTTTAAGAATGGTGAATATTGGCCCTCAATCTCTTCTGGCTTGTAGAGTTTCTGCTGAAAGGTCCACAGTTAGTCTGATGGGCTTCCCTTTGTAGGTGACCTTACCTTGCTAGATGCCTTTAACATGTTTTATTTGATTTCAACCTTGGATAATCTAATGATTGTATGTCTTGGGGATGACCTTCTTGTGAAGTATCTTACCGGGGTTTTCTTCATTTCCTGAATTTAAATGTTGGCCTCTATAACTAGGTTAGGGAAGTTCTCATGGATAACACCCTCAAATATGTTTTACAAGGTGGCTTTATTCTCCTCATGTATTTCAGGGACACCAATGAGTCGTAGATTCAGTCTCTTTACATAATCTCATATTTCTCAGTTTTGTTCATTCCTTTTCATTCTGTTTTCTCTATTCTTGTCTGGCTGTCTTATTTTAGAGAGCCAGTCTTCAAACTCCAAGATTTCTGAGATTTTTTCCTCCACTTGGGCTATTCTATTATTAGTACTTATAATTGCATTATGAAATTCTAATGTTTTCAGCTCTATAAGGTTGGTGACATTCTTGTCTATGCTGGCTATTTGTCTGTCAGTTCCTGCATTGTTTTATCATGATTTTTAGCTTGCTTCCATTGGGTTTCAATGTACTTCTGTACTTCAGTGATCTTCATTCCAGTCCATATTTTGATTTCTATTTCTGTCATTTCAGCCATCTCAACCTGGTTCAGATCCTTGCTTTAGAAGGGATGCGGTTGTTTGGAGGAAGAAAAGGCACTCTGGCCTTTTTTGTTTTCAGGGTTCTTGTGCTGATTCTTTCCCATCTTTGTGCAGTTTTCTGCCTTTAATTTTTGAGGTTGCTGACATTTGAATTTTTTTTTTCCTTTTATCCTATTTGATGACCTTGAGGGTTTGATTGTGGTATAAGGTGGATTCAGCTGGCTGGCTTCATTTCTGGAAGATTTTAGGGGTCCAACGCTCAGCTCCCAACTTCTGGACTGTGTGAACTAACTCTGGGGTACTTGTATGAGGCCCCAACTTTGTTCTCTCACTCTTCAAGGTTTGGAATCCACTCAGCTGGGGGGTGCTGAGATGGGACAGCTGCAGTGAAGTGCTAGTGGGTGCAGGGGTGCCTGCCTCCCTGCAGATGTTCACCAGAGTGGCAGAGGCAATGCAGCTTAGAGAGGTGGGCAGGAGGCACTTGCTGGAGCCTGTGTGCACAGTCACACTGGAGGTGGTGTTGGCTGGGGGTGGGGTGGTGGCAGGCACAGGTCTGAAGGCCTTCTCTGTGCCCCACAAGCAGGAGTAATAGCTCAGGATCTACTGTTCTCTGTGCAGGCACATGTTTACTTTTCAAATAATTTGATAAACTGAGTGAAAATATTGAGTTGAGAGTAGATGATTTCATTCCACTATGCTTAGAACTTTAACTTCTACTTATACAATTTTTTCTTCATTTTAAAACTTTGTACCAAATTGCCTTGTAACATAAACTAATAGATTCAATTAGTTATTGGGAATTATTTTCAAAGATGTGTCCAACATTCTAGAATTTAAAGTTTATATCCTCAAATCGTAATTGCTTGTAAAGTTTACTGGTTTATTTCCTCAAATGATCATTGCTGGTTTATGTATATGAAATATTCTCAAACATATCAAGGTACAGATAAAGCTATGAGACACGTAACCTTCTTCTATTGTCCATTGGGTAGGTAGAGAAATGGATGACATTGTTTATTTAAGCTAATTACTAAAGGAAATAGAGAAGCCTTGAGTCCTTTCTGGAACAAAACAGAATTAAACATTCGTTACATGAGGGAAGGCAGAATTTCAAACAAAATAATGAAATTTCCCTGGAGTCTATCTTCTAATAAGTTTGATGGATTCATTTAACATACATTTATTTCACTCCTACTGTGCTGGGCAGTCCCAGGGTTATACAGCCCCAGGAGGTTCAGAGTCTAGTAGAACATGAGCATATTCCACTCTTTTTCTTTACAACACTCCTTTAGAGAAAAGAAGACTGCACTTTGCATTTTGCTCTGGGTAGAAAACAAATTAGAGATGTAAAGAAACTTTGCTGAGCACTACAGATGCATTTGACGTGTTTATTCCTGTTGACTCATACCTATATCTCACCAGATAACCTATAGCATATTCATGCCCAAATTTATCTTTTTCTAATACTTTAGTTATAAAGTTGTCAGATAACCTGAAGAAGAATGGATATGAGCTTTTCACATCTATAGTAGGTTCACTTTCAATTCCAGAGAAATCATGGGCAGACCTTTTTTTCAGCTAAACAAGGTATGGTAGTTTAACATCCGCAGTAAGATCAAAAACCACCTTAACTGAGTATGAAAAATATTTGATGACACAGTAGTCTTCCAACTAAGTTGAAAAGATGCAAGTAGTACATATATGCCAGTACATGTGCCAGTGTCTTGAATATTGGGAAAAAGGAGGATTCAAGGTGGGAAAAGTTCATGACATTGTTTCTCTAACTCCAGTCTTTCCTGCTCAAGTCCTTGCAAGTAGAATCAAAATATCAATTGTTCTGAAATGAATTCTGCTTTTATTATTTCACTCCCTTGTTCAGAAACACTTGGTAACTTTTCACTTCTAAATGTAACAAAAGTCCCACTCCTAACATATCATTCAAGTTCCTTCACAGTCCAGTCTCAACCTTTCTTTCCTTTCTGTTCCTAACTACCATTGCTCATAATAGAGTGATCTACCCTCCCAGGGATGTTCGATCTTTTGGCTTCCCTGGGCCACATTGGAAGAATTGTCTTGGGCCACACATAAAATACACTAACACAACAGCTGATGAGCAAAAAAAAAAAAATAAAAACAAAAAACAAAAAATCTCATATAATGTTTTAAGATAGTTTATGAATTTGTGTTGGGCCACATTCAAAGCCACCCTGGGCCATGTAGCCCACAAGCCGTGGGTTGGACAAGCTTGCAGGTCCTAAACTCTGGTAATTTCACTACACCCTGGATATTCATACTTCTGGAGAGCAGAGGCTGTTTACACTTTTTATAGAGTAATATCAATCATAACGTTGAAGTGTTTAATAAGTATCAATATTTATCTCATCTGGCTCTCAGAACAGTGAATTAATTCACTTAGCAAATAATATCAAACCGTTACCACTATCCAGCCCTATTCTAGTTGTTGGCCAAACAGCAGTAAATCAACATGTCTCTCCTCTGAAAGAATTTAATTTTTTTGTGGGGAGGATAGTACAAAATATATGAAATACATAAACACATTCAAAATGTGTGTCATGATGGTTAGTTCTATGAAAAAAAGTTAATGCAGAGTAAAGAAATAGTAATGGAAGTGTGATTTTAGATTAAAAAGTCAGAATGGGTATCCCTGTCTGTTAAACTGACATTTAAATCTTAACAAAAAGTGAATTATGCAGATTCCCAAAGGAAAAGTGTTTCAGGAAAAAGAAATAGCAAATACAAAGCTCCTTAGGAGGAGACACATTGTGTTTAAGGAACAGGAAGAAGATGAGTATTGTGGGAACCAAGTAAGCAAGAGAGAGAATAGAAAAGGAGTCCAGAAAGAGAGGAGAGGTCTTTTGAAAACCAAGGTACAGAGTTTGGATTTTATCCCAAATGGAGTGGGAAACCAGTAAAGGGTTTTGAGCAGAGAAATGGCATACATTTTCAAAGGATCACTGTGGGTGCTCTGTGAAGAATAGAGTTGCAGCAAGAGTAGAAGCAGGGAAAATGGTTATGAGGCCACTGCAGTAGCCTTGGAAGGAGACAATAGTGATGGCAGTGAAGATGGCGAGAAGTGATCAGATTTTGGCAATGTTTTGAAACCAGAGCTAACTGTGTTTGATGATGGATTTTTACATAGAGAGAGAGAAAAAGAGATGAGTCAAAGATGATTCAAGGGTTTTTAGCCTGAGCACATTGGAAATGTGTGTTTTTATTTATTGAGCTTGGGGAGTTCAAGGGAGGAGTAGGTTTAGTGGTGGGGTGGTTCTGTTTGAGCATCTTGAGTTTGATAGTCCTGTTTGTGGAAAATGCTTGGAGCAGTACCCCATTTACATCCACCCACTCTAGAGTTCTCCTGAGGCTATGGCAGACTCAGTCACTTTCCCAGTCTCAGGTACCTGGGGGCTTTCTGCAGTACAAAGAAGCCTGCTGAGACCATTTACAGGAGTTTTTAACATTCCCAGTGGCAACACTCTAACATTGAGGGTCCAGAGTTGGTGCTTATATACCCCGGGTTCCACATTCTCCAGTGGGACAGTCCTGAGGCATGTGTATATATGGTCCCTCAAAAGGTCCCTGGGGAGATTGGGCCCCATCTGCCCCTGCTTATTAATATGCATTCTATTAACTTTTCTTCCTTGGCTATCCCACTTCCCCGTCACCTAACTTTTGCTTCCTAGAATCGCCTTCCTGCCTCTTCTCCAAATAAACTGTCCACTCCAAAATTTTGCACAATCTCCCTGGAAAGAATTCAACCTGAGACTATTGAATATCCATATGTCAGTGTCCAAGAAGGAGATTGATATACTATTCTGAAAACCAGGCAAAATGTCAGGGATGGAGATACAGTTGGGAGGCGTTAGTCTTTTTCACAAACCTATTCAAAAGTCCATTGCACAAGAACTAGATATGTGTAGTTTTCTACACAGACTTGTTCTCATCCTTGTCTGCCTCATGTCATCTCCTCCACATGAATACAATGATACACATCAATGAATGCTCTGAACTTTCAGCAAAGGCCACAGTAGAATTTCTAGATAGTAGTAGATTGAGAAGTGATGATAATTGATTGGAAGCCAAGGGATCTTGGGGACTTGTCTTGAATTTGCATTTACATAGAAAGCACATCATTTTTATTTTTGATATGTTTATTTGTGGTGGGTTTGGAAAACCTTGTAGTGGTTATGGAGGGACACCCCAACCCATCCTTTGGTGTTGCCATTGCTTTTAAATTATGATATGTGCTAAGCCACACATTCTCATTTACCTAGCTCAGAGTTCTAAGCATGTTTTTCATGATGGTTTGAGTAGGAAAGTGAGTAGCAATGAATGAGCTCCTCAATAAATACATAGCACAGACACTGACTGTACTCACTTCCCAATCAATTGTTCAACTGAATGTGAGAAGTCATTTTCTCTCCTGTTTTGAGTCAGCATATCACATAAAGCACAACTCTTCCTGCATACATTGTACCATATTCCACAGTAATTTATTTTTTTGGGAGAAGTATCTAAAATTTGGTTTTTCCTGCTGAGCAGTTATCCAGATAATTGCAAATCAGTGGAATCATTTACATGAATAAAGACTTTTCTTCTAATTAACATGCTAAATCAAGCACACCAAATGTCTCTAATTCTCATATTACTCAAATGGTAATATTTTTGTCAGTGACTATCATATGAAATTTCAGGTGCCTAATGCATTTTCAAATGGCACTCATAAGCATACTAATGTTTTATAAATAAATGTCTCCATATTTTTAAGATGAATGGACAATTTTTGATTTTTAATATAGTCCCCAATTTTCAATTTTTCAATTTTCTTTTACCAATTGGAAAAACAGCATTCATCAGAGCAAAAGAGCAAGTTTCACAAGTCATGGGAACAAACATAGATGCTAATTTCCTATTTTAGGAAGTTCTTTTTAAAGCATTATCATTAAGAAGCACAACTCTGTGGAATATTTATGTGCACATTTAATAATAGAGAATTCGGATGTCAAGGCTGTGTGTTACTCATACCCATACATGCATCCTCAAAAAGCCTTGGAAGTTAATCCTCAGCTGATGAAAGCTAAGCAATTGCTCTGGAAGGATACTTGAAGCTCTTGGCTCTTGGGGTGAAGGTACAGTCACGAAAACCTCTCTTCACAAGAGGGCGCTGTGCAAACATCTAGCTCCTCATAAAAGAAAATATCCTTGCAGACTGGCACGAAGTGGGTTTCTTCACATCTATTAAGAGCTCGGCTCTTCATAAAGGAAAATTTCCTTGCAAACTGGCACGAAGTGGATTTCTTTACATCTATTAAGAGCTCTGCTTCTTTCTCTCTCTTGCTTTTTCCTCGCCATTCCTCTTCTTAGGCTCTGTGAGGCAGACTTCTTGTCTTCTCTAGTTGTGCTTCTGCAAACTGCATCATGCTGCTTCTATTAATGATTTGATTTTAAATAATACCATCATAGGTGTTAAATGATGTGTATGCCTATCTGGCTTCTCAGGACTTCTCTCTCTGACCACTTAACATCTCACCAATGTGTAAAATATCTGTGAGACATGTTTAATTTAATATGATTCAAAAGTCTTACTCTTGACCTTTGTTTGAAGTCTAATAAACTAAAAACCTAAAATTCCTGGTGGGAAAAAAAGAAACTTGACTACTCCAGTTTTTTAATAACATGTATTTCATTTATTCTGATTATAAAAGTCATCTTTTTTATTGTAGAAAATATAAACATTATGGAAAATAAAATTTTAAAATGTCTATCATTCTATTACCCAGAAATAACTTGATCAACATTTTGGTGCATATTTTAATTAATAGATTTTAAATGAGAAATGCTTTTCAGGAGTAATTAGATTCTACTTAGTATTGACAATTTTATAATATGCTTTTAAACAAAGTATTAACATTAACTTTTTTGGAAAATGCTACTTTCTGCTATTTATAGCTGTATTAGCTATTTTCTCTGAACTTCTGCTTTAATGAGTTTATATTAGAGTTGCAAATACACATTCTTTGAATGTACTTGAGAAGTCAATAGTCTGAATCTGAGATTTCCCACAGCTCTTGGAGCACCTGAGAGCACACTAGCTTCTTGCACGACTCTCTGCGGTACTTACTCCTTCCTGATAGGATGCTTTTGCAAGCGTACAACTCCAAACATGGGCTGAGTGTTCAGTAGTCATTTGTGTTGAGTTCTTCAGTTTCATGGAGACTAAAATTAGGTTTTCTCTGTCACTCTTGTGATGTCATCTGACCTTGACCTGCATTTCAAATTGCTGAGAAGTTAGCAAGCTGACTTTTACACTAGCCACATCAGAAATAATTGAATAAAAATAGAGTTATTGAGGTTGAGATTTTTTTCGTTTATTAGAAAAGTACTATGTCTTGTTCATAACAAGGCCAAATGTTTATATAATGTTCATTTAAAATATATCAAAAGGAAACAAAATAATAAAACCCACAGAAAACCCAAAAACATCTTGCTTACTAAAACATCTCTTGATTTATAAATATCATAGTTTAGTTTGTACAATATCAGTAACAGTGGAAAGTTCCCAATCATCTCATTCCCAAGTGCTTGACTGACTTATAACTTACCAACAATTTTCTTATTTCAGAGAATTCCAAAAACATTTTACCTAGGACTAAACTGGAATAAAACTTCATGGTTGATAGCTTTTATCACTTAAATGGGTATTGATTTGGATAACTCATAATCTTGAGCGTATCTTTAGATTTACTTTTTATCCTGAATTTATTTTTGTTAGTAAGATTTAGAAATTCCAATTTATTTTGTGCTTTATATGACATAGAAAAAAACACATTGTCTTTCCTGTACAAAGTCCACTCTTCAAAATAGACTCCAGAAGAAAACATAGAGGCTTATAACTTAGGTTCAACATAGGCACAATCCTAAATATTATTCAGATGAGTCTCATCTAAATAATTGCTCACCTAATATGATAATCACCTGTTAAGAAGCAGTCTCTTAAATGTCACTGTTGGAATCTAAACAATAGATACACAGGTGTTCACTGTAAACTTGTTTCAATTTTTCTGTATTTTTGAAAATGTTCATAATACCATCTTGTGGGGGGGAACTCTTTTTGACATGGCAAGTATCCTAAATATTTACTCTGAAACAGGTCTTATATGCTCTATCAAGTTTATAATTTACACATCCCTAATTCGGCTCATTCTGGACTATTCCAGGACTGATTGCCCTACTAAGGCATGCTTATTTTTTCTTTATGTGTATAAGAAGGATTCAAAGGGACCATTTGTCCGTTTTAATGTTGTAAGCAGTACTGATATGTTTTATTGAGAAAAAGCTTACTACCGTAGGTTACAGAGATATTTTTTCTGAGGTAAGATTCTTTCTGGTTTGCAAGCTTTTGTAAGGAGGCACCAGGACCCATCTCTGTACCCCTGTTCATGAAGCCCTTATTTAGACCCACACTGGGCTGAAATAGGAACTTCCGTACAAATGTATCTCTCCTGTGCTCTTTCCACTCTAACAGAAGGGTGAGAATTGACTGGTTGAGGCCAAATATTTCCCCCAGGCCAGTGTTACAAACTAGCATTTCACCAAAAATATCTCACTGGATTTGTTTTTAATGTTGATGATCTGAAAAATCATCTTCTTGGGTTGTTTGTTTGTTTGTTTGTTTTTTAGAGATAAGGTCTCACTCTGTCAGCCAGGCTGGAGTGCTGGAGTTCAGTGGCACAATCACAACTCGCTACAGCCTCGATTTCCCAGGTTCAAGTGTTCCTCCCACTCCGGCTTCCCAAGTAGCTAGGACCCCAGGCATGCACCACCATGCCTGGCTAACTTGTCTCTTTTTTGTAGAGATGGGATCTAGCCATGTTTCCCAGGCTGGTTTCCAACTCCTGGGCTCAAGATACCTGTCCGCCTTCGCTTCCCAAAGTGCTGGGATTACAGGCATGAGCTTCATACCTGATCACCTTCTTCTTAATTATATACATTTTTTTCTTAAATGTATATAATTAAAATGTTATTTTTTATTTCTATAAATATTTTCTATTCCTTCTTTTCTTGTTGCCCTGATACTTTAAATAAATGTAAGCCCAGTCAAATTTTTTATTACCCTTGAGTTTCAGTTTTTGGTTCATTCAGCTCTAAGTTCTCTTTGGGCATGAATCGTGTTCACCAATGACTACTAGCAGGCAGCTGGCATAGCCTGGGGGCACGTAGGAGATGCTAAACATGCATTTGTGGGTAGAAGGAAGGAGGGAAGGAAGGGAAGGAAGGAGGGAGGGAGGGAAAGAAGGAAGGGAGGGAGGGAGGGAGGGAGGAAGGAAGGAAGGAAGGAAGGAAGGAAGGAAGGAAGGAAGGAAGGAAGGAAGGGAGGAGGGAGGGAGGGAGGGAAGGGAAGGGAAGGAGGGAGGGAGGGAAGGAAGGAAGGAAGGAAGGAAGGAAGGAAGGAAGGAAGGAAGGAAGGAAGGAAGGAAGGAAGGAGGGAGGGAGGGAAAGAAGGGAAGGGAAGGGAAGGGAAGGGAAGGAAGGAAGGAAGGAAGGAAGGAAGGAAGGAAGGAAGGAAGGAAGGAAGGAAGGAAGGAGGGAGGGAAAGAAGGGAAGGGAAGGAAGGAAGGAAGGGAAGGAAGGAGGGAAGGAAGGAAGGAAGGAGGGAAGGAGGGAGGGAAAGAAGGGAAGGGAAGGAAGGAAGGAAGGAAGGAAAGAGGGAGGGAGGGAAAGAAGGGAAGGGAGGGAAGGAAGGAGGGAAAGAAGGAAGGGAAGGAGGGAGGGAAAGAAGGGAAGGGAAGGAAGGAAGGAGGGAAGGAAGGAAGGAGGGAAGGAAGGAGGGAAGGAAGGAAGAAGGGAAGGAGAGAAGGAAGGAGGGAAGGAAGGAAGAAGGGAAGGAGAGAAGGAAAGAAGTGAAGGGAAGGAGGGAGGGAAGGAAGGGAAGGGAAGGAAGGAAGGAGGGAAGGAGGGAGGGAAGGAAGGGAAGGGAAGGAAGGAAGGAAGGAGGGAAGGAGGGAGGGAAGGAAGGGAAGGGAAGGGAAGGGAGGAAGTAAAGAAGGAAGGGAAGCTGGTTGGTTTGATTAGCTGTTGAACAAAATTCCATGTAGAAAGTAGCTTCCTAGTCTGTATCTTTCAGCTGTGTTTATTTCGAAGCATTGTGTGTTTTTGTTAGGGTCACTTATAGAATATTTAGAAGAATAATTGCTGCCTCATGCATTTCACCATCCAGTGCCCTGGTGAGCCTTAAAAACCCATAGTTATAATTTTGTTTCTTTGACCAAAGTTTGTTTTATTTTCAAATATAAGTTCAATCCCTTAAGACTCATTTATAGCGTATATATCAAACAAAAATAAGTCAAATTTAACTCAGAATTTTGCCATAAATGATTTTACTGAATATCATCTGACCAATGAAATAACAATTATGTGTTCTGAAATTACTTCTACATTTTTAAGGTGGTAAATTTAACAAAAAAAAAATCTCTAATATAAAAATGGCTTATTCTCTAAAATTTAGAGGTAAGCTAAAGTTTTCACCAAGAGTCCATTATTTATCACTTTCCAAACTTGGAAAAGTCACTTAACTCCACTGAACCAGTAGAAATAAAATTAGTGGTAACATTGAAAGCAAAAACCAGAACCAGTCCTATTGCCTTATTAATAATAGCCTAATTGTGTAAATGACTGTTACAAATTTCTTACCTGGTCCTGAGAGAGAGCTAGTATGTGGCACCCTAAGTTTTATATATTCTGTTACAAAACAAAAACAACAACAATAAGCTGTTTTCTTTTGCTGTTACTGAAACATCTGGATTTCTATTGTAGCCCCTAGCACATTGTTACCTTTGGTTGGATGGACTGAAAAGTGTTGTGATTTTTCTCCTATGTAGAATATTCAGAGGAAAAGTGCAGGGCAGTGCACAATGCATACAAACACTGACAGGATCACTTTTCCTTAAGCCGAACTATACTCTAGGACTTCTCTCTCTCTAGTTACCACAGTTGAACCCACTCAGCCCCTACTTACAGCCTCAGTCCCACCCCAGGCTCACAGGCCAATTTTGTCCCTAGAATTAGGAATTGAAAGATCTAGGGTAAGCCAGGCACAATGGAGACACGATTTAGAGATAAGCAAAACTGACTTGGACTCACATGTCTGTCATATATTACCTCTGTGGTTTTAGCCAAGTTCCTTAACCTCTCTGAGTCTCAGATTTCTCATCTATAAAGTGGTGATAATAATGTCTGCTCATGAGTTGGAAGATTAAGTGACATTATGTAGATCTTATACCTGACACCAATTGCTTTTCCTGTGAAAGTTCAAAACTTCCCTTATGATTTAATTCTTCAAGGAAGGGGACCTGACCTTTTCCATTCCTGTATTTACTTATATTCTAGGCATGTACTGGTTAACCTATAGGTTTTGCAATTAAGAGGGACCTCAATTTTGACCTCAGATCTGCTACTCATTGGCTGTATGATCATAGGGGCAAGTTACTTCAACTTCGTAAACCTTCATTTCCTCAGTGGTGATACAGAATAAAAATAACATAAAGCACATAGATAAATTATTGTGAGGATAATATAATATATATTATAGCCTAAAATTCTGTGCAGAGTCTTCAGAATGCTTTCATGTAAGTTACCCTATTCAGTCCTCTCAAAAGCTCTTTGCAATGGCTCTCTCTCAAAAGAGAACCAAATGGATAAGACATTATAACTCAGCAAGGTCAATAAACACCACAGAATAAACACCAAATAAGTGGATGATATCATCATAGTAAAATGAGGAATTAGAAAAGTTACCCTGACATTATGGTGATGTTTGGTTCACAAACTCATTCAGTGCACAGCAAGTGTCCAAGTAAGGAAGGGGTCTGAGGATGACAGGTACTCAGGAATGGGAAAGTTTATGACTGTTGGCTCCAACAAATGGATAACCAGATTTAACAAGATATTGAACAGTCATAGAAAAAAATCCACAGCACCAAAATTTAGCACGTGAGATTTTTATTTAGGGATTCTTGGTATTGGGGGTCTTTTTTTTTTTTCTCTCAAGGGAGTGATTTTGTTTCTCGGCCTAGCAATTTCATCACTGCTTTTGCTTATTTGTAAGCATAATTCTAAAAAGTCAGAAGAAGCCATTTCTTTCCTTATTTGGTGCGTGGTCAACAATAAGGGTAGCATGAATTGGAGTCAGTGTTGCAAATGGTTTCCCAATTAAACAACCTGTCTCTAGGATCCCATAAGTTTTCAAAAAACAAATAGAAATATTTCTGTATTTAGGAGAAGCTTACAGTTTTGAACAATCGAGAAATTCCATCACCTAGTTTTAGTAAAATTTCTTGCCACCTAATTTTTTTAGATCTTGTAAACAAAGTTCATAGAGTGTTTTAATGCTGCAAATAAAACATTAACATTTCTTCACATGATTAACCTTCAAAATATAACAGCTAATATTTTATTCTTACACACATGCGATATATAGATTTCAAATAGAGAAAAGTGTTATCTATCAAAACTGAAGACTGATATTGTTTTTGAAACTGATAAAATGGTATGCCTACTTACCATGCTCATGAAGTAACCAACTGGCAATTTTTAGAACTTGAAAATGTTTCTAACAGTATAAAAATAGTTTTCCTACCTCTCCCAAAAGCTTACAAACATCAGTAGTATGTGCCTAAAATTTTGTGCAGTTTTCAGAATGTTTTTATATAAATTACTTTATTCAGCCCTCTCAAAAGCTCTTTGCAGTGGCTCTCAAATGAGAACCAAATGGGTAAGATACTGAAACTCAGCAAGGTCAGGCAACGATTTTCAAGGTCACATGGCAAGTTCGTGGCATAACTGTAACTCTAATCTCTAATCTCCTATGCAAGTGCTGCCCTGAAGATTTGCCCAATGGTGTTTTGATTAAAAAGTTAATCAATTGATCAAATAGGAAAATGAAACTAAATAAGCCCTACCTGAATTACCTGTTGTGAATTTTCTGCCCCTATTTAGGCACATATAAGAATATAATGTAAGTGGTCCATCTTGTTTTTAAGATGCCCTGAAAATATTGGTTTGTCAATTTATTAAACCAACATAATTGTGTTGTTTATGTCTCTAGACTATTTGCTAAGCACTGAGCACCCAGATGAAAAGCAGACGTAATCCATGTTCTTATAGTGTTTAGATCTATCAGGGGAGCCAGACACTGAATAAGTCTTTACTAATGTGATGACACTGACAAAGAGGAAGTGCAGAGTGCAGTGGAGACATCACCTGGTGTGGGGAGGCAGGGAAGACTTCCGGAGGAAGTGAATTTCAAGATGTAATCCTATATCCACCACTCTTTCACTCACCAGTCAATAGCTAAGTAGGATTTTTATTTAAGACTGCATTCATGAATAGAATATTAAACAGAAAGAATTTTTATGACCTTTAAAATTTTCATATGCAGAGAATTGAACAAGACAATTAGAGACACCAGAAGACTTTTACACACTTGTTCGAAAATTGTGTTAAATTCTTTATTTCAAGTGATTAGTCTACATTGATTTCAAGATTTTTAAAGAATTTGAGTCTAGAAATATTTTTTGAATAGTTAGAAAAATATCTTAGGAACTTGTCAATCATTTAGTAGATACTCAATAAACATAAAATTTATTTTCTTTTCCTTCTATTTCTTCCTCCGTGATATCTTTCCTTCAACCCCATTTATCCAAGTATTCAGAAGGAGCTTTGTTAGTTTAGTGAATAGAAAAGCTTGATTTAGTTATTTTCCAAATTGCTAAAAAAATTCCTAAACATAATGTAGATGGAAACCTTAAGTGTCTAGTAAAACATTTTGATTCACAATCCGTAGTTGTATTGATTTTTTATCATTATGTTTAAGCATGCCTCTTATTGATTGTTTTAGTCTATATCCTGATTTTAGCTCTTTAATTATAATTTGTGTCTGTTTGTGTCCTGGGTCATATATGAGTAATGAATGCAATTGTAGACGCTTAAAGCACAGAGCATGCTTTCCCAGTGTTCTTCAGACCATGAGGTTCCTTCAATTATGTTAATGTTTTACTGTTGCCAAATCTTAAAATAATTGTCTCCCATTTCAGAACATGGATTAATTGACTTTTCAATCAAGTAGGCTCATATAAGGTTCAGAATGAATATTTGAAAGCAATTCAAAGAAAATTCTAGTATTATTTTGCAACACTTCATTTGGAGAAATAACTTACAGTTGATTATGATAAGTAATGTAATAAAAAATGTTTTTTACATTTACTTGTACTGAATGGACATTAGTTTTAAGGAGTACACAAGTCCCGTTGTCAAACTGCCTTTTGTCACACTCTTTTGCAATCTATCACTCTGAAGATAGAATTACGACGACACCCTCATCAGAAGTAGATGGTAAATAACAGTCTGTTATTTGCTTCCACGTTAACTTCTGCTGGCTTTGAGTCTGTAACCAGAGACTATTTCAAAATACAGCACTATCCTGAAACCCACTATCTGCCTGCTCTGGTTTCCTGAAGCAATGTCTTTCAACCTAACGCAACCCCACTGATATAACTGTTTATTTCTCTGAAGTTCAGTTCAACCCTCTTCCCTCCGTATGCCTGTTAACTAGAGACTTGATGTGCAAGTAATTGAATACCTGTGTGGATTGTTTAAATTATCCCACTCTCAAATTTGAGAGTTTCATTTTTATTCATAGTAGCTGTCTCCTATAAAGGAAATTCTGAGTTTCTGTGTCAGACACCGAAACCCAAATTTGCCATTTGTAACATCTGGAATCTTGGAACCAAAATCCCAGAAATATTCAAGAGACAAAAGAGATGCCTTATTTAGAGCTCTGCAGAACATAAGAGCTAAGTTATTGGCAAGAGATGGGCACTTTGCTGATACTTTAGGGGGGTTAGGACTTACATGGATAACAATTGGATGGGAGCAATGTTTAGATTTCCGAATCCGGTTTCCCTGGGACATATAAAATTAGTTTGCACAACTTGTAAACAATAAATTGTCCCAGGGATGGAACATCTCTCCTTGCTCTTCAATCCTGCTTTTACTAAAATTCATCTGGAAAAATAAACACTTAATAAATGACAGTAATTAGAATGTTCAAAAGATGTCTTCTTTGTTATTTTCTACTCTTTGATACCCATGAAGTAAAAATTATAAACAGCTTATTGTAATATAAATGCTAGTAAACATTCATCCTAGAAAATCATTGTATTTAATTTCTTATTTTTTCCAAATGTCTAAATTCTCCTGTCTGTGAAATATTAGCCAGTTCTTAAAAACAATATTGATACTTATATTTGAAATCAAGGCTTAATTTTGCTCACAATTAATCTCAGAAATAAGTAGCTTATTTCTATGACCTTACTGAGGCCTGGTAACCTAAGCGGGATTATGTGTAACTGTGTGGAAGAAATGAAAAGGAGGCGGTAAGTAATTATTTAAGAAAAAGTAACATTAATGTTGGCAGACACTTCTTGTGTCTGTAACTGATTTCACACTGGGAAAATGAAGCAGAGTTTCGATTTTCCTGTTCATAATTTCACATTTACAGTTCCATTGTTTTTATCTTGCTTAACTGTTCTAGATGTCTGCCTTTACGAAGCAGGGGGGAAAGAAGGAAATGTTTTTGACAATAATGAAAACGACAAGATTGGTTCTCCTTCCTTGTACATTTTTAGAAATAGTTGAACATTCCCTAGCAGATTCATTCTAGATTATTCGTATGTCCGTATAGTTTATCAATTAGATATCCATTAATTGAATATCCTTTAAAAAATGTAAATTGGTAAGCAAAGGCAGTTAATTATTTGTGAAAATGTGTGCTGCTGGCTGTAGCCTGAATAGAAAGATGATGTTTTTCTTGCTATCAGTAAAATTGGGATAACAATGAAAATATTTTTCTGCTTCCAAAGTCATATACATAGACTGTAGCTTTTATTACAAATCAGTGACGCTGTTTCACCTACAAAATTTTAAACACCACTGGACAAAATGAGAGCTTTGTGTTGCCTGGAGGGTGAAAAAAGTCCATCTTTGCCAGCAACATCCCTTCCACTCTTAGGCTTGTCTTCGTGGCCTCCCTCCCCCTCCCTTTCAAGCCACCCCACCCCACCAGCTCTTTACACAGATTCCTCCCCTCTTCACACAGATCGCCAGTTATCTTACACTGTCTGGCTTTAGTCTCAGATGAAGACATTCTACTAAGCAGCAAGTCGTTCAGCTCAGTGCTAACTCTGCCAGGAATGTGTGTATTTCCTAAGAGCTGCCCAAAATGGAAATTAAATAGTTTGAAAGAATTAAATGATAATGGTAGCATTTCAGGCACCAGAAGGGCAGATTGGCATCAGTATAAGCACCTTTTCAGTCCTTCTTTGAGAACACCAGGAAAGTAGCTACGTGTTTTGCCCATGCGAAATTTGGATCGCTATACAAAAGCAAAAAGACAGTTTGTGAAGTATTACAGTATTGCAAGTTGATTCAGAGAGAATGTGTTGTGTTTATTTTTGAACTCTGTGCTCCTCCAAGGTTGCTGCTGTTCAGGGCAGTTCTCACTCACCCACTTTCTTTGAGTTCATGTGTCTGATAAGGAAGAGGTGAAACTGTAAAAATGTTTCCTATTACTCATCTCCAAAGCTGATATGAAACCTGTAGCATTCTTAAGAACCCCTGGTGTGCTGGATGCTGTTGTGAAAATAAGCATAATGTTTAATGTCTTGAGCTTTTACTGAAATTATATGAATATGCAAGACTCCCTTGGTGTACAAGAGACAGATAGAGCTTTAGAGGTCTGAAAATTTGCAGATATGGTGATGTTCACTGAGCTCAACTATTGGTCAATTTTGTCCGGTTCAGAGAGGGTTAAATTCTCTCTTGGACACTTGAAGCCTCTCTAATCTTATCCTGGAGAAGTGGTGCTCTCCCTTGGTTTACAGTTGAGGTTACCCGCGGGGCAGTGTTTGGACACGGACTGATGAAATTATGCTGCATTGTTAACATTGAATACCACTCAGTGGTGAGGACCGATGACGGCACTAGGGTCCTTTGACTCCATGGGTACAATATCTTGAAATAGATGCTTTCCCAAAATGTCCTGGACTCATAAAACATGTGAAGGATTCTATTTGGCTTTCATCATTTATTTAATTTGAAAGAAAGTTGTTTTAACGGATTTATCAGAGTTAAGAAATGTTTCTAGGGAATAGAAAATGGACAAGATAATTGATCTTTGTTGTCAAAGTCATGCATTGTAATTCACTCTCTAACTCCTTGAGGGAAAAGCTGCCAAAAGCTCTGAAAGTGATCTGCCTGTTTTTCTCACACTGACTTGTAGAGAGGCACTGGTATTTTCAAGACGACTAAATCCTGTTTACATCCTGTGGAAGGTTGACTAAGAATGATATCCATCTCTTTTTAAGAGAAGTTGAAATAAGGAAAATTATAGTTGGCAGTTAGCTGTGTGAAATTTAGTAATCTTTTTCAGATGACCCAGTCATAGGCATGTATTTACTTTTTAAAAAGTTTTAATAAAGCCCTCTGGGTTTACAGTTTTTAAAGTTCACACTGATACAAAGGTTTACCCACTTCAATTACACCTTTCATTGTGTGTGCATGCATGTGTGTGTGTGTTGTGCTTTTCTGGAGTGGCATGTGACTATGCTGTTTAATCAGGGCTATATTTAAAAACAAATTTTCTAGGGAGTGTTTCTCACATTAATTATGAGATAAGGCCTGAGTGAAGCAAGCTCTGTTGCAAAGGCCAAGTGTCATGCAGCAGGAAGTCCTGGCCATCCCTTCCAGCCCTGCCTCAGCCAGCCTGCCACCTCTCTGTCAGCGCATACTACTGCACAAAGGAAATGCCCTCACTCAGCTACAAGTGCCTCCTGCTCCTGCTCCCTGCGGGGCCTCAGGGCCCCAGGGCCCGGCACCAGCTCTGACTTCTCGTGGTTCCTGTGGATCTTGGCATCGTCCTTACAAATGGCTTTTGTTTGGGATCCTCTGGGAGCCACAGTGCCAGGACCGTCTACAGGAGCCAAATCAAGATTGTGTTTCTCAAAGTCCTACAGGTATTGCTCTTTTCCTTTTGTAGCTAGGAAGAACTGCTTAACTGCCTTAGGCCCCTTGCAAATAAGCCTTTGCCCTATGTTGACCTTCTAAGTCCTAATGCTGGTTAATTTGACAATATATGAAATAAGAGCCAAGAAGATGATGCAGAAGTTGAAGAAAGTTGACCAACTTTAAAAGCTAATTCTGAGAGTTAAATGGCAAACTTAACAAAGCATTCATATTACTGCCACCTGAAAAACAGTGTATTAACTTGTCTAATGGCTTCATATAGTCAACCTAAATGTTAGGGAAGGGTAAACCAACAACAAGAACACTACAGTATTCTTTATAAGTGTTTCAGGGCACATCCACATGAAAAAATTGAAACTAATGCTGTTTCAGGTAGTAATTCAGTGTTAATCTTGCCCAGCAGAATTAGATGCCATGAAGTCAAACTAAATATTTTAATAATCTTTTGTTTCTGGAAATAATATTAAAAATCTTGACCTCATGACTTCACTAAACTGTCAATGACTGTTTTACAAGAAAATCAGCTTATTTTAACCAAGTAACTGGAAAAAAAGAAGACACTTTTAAAAATCTTGGATTTCCTTCTCATTTGAGTATTCTAGGTATTAATAAAGAGAAGATTGATTATTCTTTATTATTGTTTATAAATAAAAGCTTTTTTTGTTTTCTATTGATTAAAATTTATAGCACTGAAAGGTATCTATTTAATCAATAGTAAATAGAAGTGACATTGTTTGCAAAATTTTGGATATAAGGTCTCTCTTATTTAGACCAAATGTAGCACATCTGGAAGCTGCCAGGCCTATGTAGAAATGTACATTAACACAGGATTAAAATGTGTTCTGATTTTCCTGCATAGAAAACATTCAAAATTTGAATTAAAATGATTTATAAGGATTATTTGCTTTAGACAGTAAAGAAGACAATGTCCTTGGAACTTTTAGGGAACTATAAAATCAGAGAAATCAAATTAAAAAATTTGTTATAACAATGCAAAAGCAAACTTTGGCAAGAGATAAATATAATTTTTATTTGAAAAGAAATTAACGATTTATTACGTTAGTTTGTAATAGCTATAAAATTTGGTTGAAAATTTGAAATTATATGCCTACTATGTGCTTTGCATTCTGTCGAATGTGATTCTCATGTTTATTATATGCTAAATCGTACATTCAGAACTTAACATCAATTATTTGCTAACTTTACTGTGCATATTTCCAATTTATGGTGGCTTCTAGGCTCTCTTCATCACTGAGATCTGATCACAAGCTCCTTAATATCATAAATCTCCAACTGCTGAATAAAGTAAAAGCAGTAGCTTGATGGACTAAAGAATTTGAGAAATCTCATGAAATGCAAAGTTTAAGCTCTACTCTCAGTTTGGCAAAGATATTTTTATCTGAGGTGTTATGGTATGATAAAAATTTGAAGCTATATGATAAATATATTTTTTCAAGGTTCCTTTGGTCAAGTTCTGGCCCTTTCCAAAATATAAGCATTAGCAGCTAAGGATAACTTTTTCATGTATTTGAATACCTCACATCTGTAATTTTAACAAACTTAATTTGTAACAAGTTTAAGAGGTAAGGATGACATCTCAAATATCCATCATGAGCCCATTTCCTTTGGAAGCTTCAGAGACTTAGTCCTTCCTTTATTTCCTCTTAATCTGAATATACAATTTCCCACATAATAGTTAATTTTTTATATGTGCTGTTTTCACTGTTTGGAGGTTCTAGTTTATCTTTCCAGTTGCACTGCAAACTCTTTGAGGTTTGAAGCTTCTTTATATACAGCAAGAATGCCAGTAATGTCTATTTGATAAAGTATCCTGTTACCCTTTCTTATTTGGCATCACCCCATAATGCTTTATTGGCATAACCAACTTGATATGATCATATCTATCATAAGTTGAATTGAGTGGAAGGGTTAGGGAGGTAGGAAGGCAGTTGGCCACTGGCTCTCGCATTTCTGCAGGTCCCTCACTCATCCAAAGAAGATTATGCATTCAGCCACAACAATCTACTGACAATAATGCAAAAAGGTACTTATTATATAACTTAAAATTTTTATCATACCATAATACCTCAGATGCACCATGAGTCACTATATATATATATACAGACACATATACACACCACACACAGGCACATGCACGCACAGTTAAATGCTATAATTATCTTCTGAAGAACATAGTTTTATTGCATAGCATTCTTGGAATTAAAGGTGTTAAACTATTTGATGTAAACATGTAAAATATCTCATAATGTCACAGCCTTGTTTTTGCATTTCTTAATTAAAAAAAATATATACAAAATCCTTAAATGGCACAAGTAACTTAAGCTTATCTTGACCTTTAAGAGGCTTTGGATATGATTCCATTATTGAAGCAACTGAAAGAACTGGACATTAGACAACATTTCTTCACTGAATTTCTCCCATATTTTTTATGAGCAATATTTTATATCTTGTAAAATCTTCAAATGTGCCTATTGTAGTGTCATTTTTCTTTGACTCTCAAATGGATAATAATGCATGATACTGGGGGTACACTTAGCTTTAAGCTGGAATATTTTTATTTGGCATGGCTTTCGCTCCCTGGTAACATTCAGGCTAATGGAAAGCCAAGTCTGTAAGATATGAAATTCAATTAGTGTCTGATTTGTTAAAGTAATAGCAAATCATATACATTTAATGAGTGTTGACTCTTGAGAAATACAATCTTAAACAGTTTACAATGCTCAAAATAGATCTGAAAGTTTTTCAGCTGTGACAGTTTTTTGTCTTATGTGGTTGAAGTAGATTTTTATAAAAAAACAAAAATGATTAATATATAGCTTATTAATTTTGGTTTGAGGCAGAAAGAGGGATTGAAAGAGAAAAGAAGAGGGAGAGGGAAGGAAAGGCAGGAGAGGGGAGTGGAGCAGGGCCGTGGGGAGAGGAGTGAGGAACAGAAAAAGAGAGAAAGCAGAGGATTACGGAATAAGGAAGCTACTTTTTCTCTGTGAACCCAGAAGAGAGTGCCAACCGTGTTTTCAGTAATGGGATCAGTGTTAGCATTAGGGCACTGCTTACAAAGATGAGTACTATTTTTGAGGGCAAGGTGCTGATTTATCTGCCTAGGTTCTGGCACATGTGTTTAAAGATTCACCTAATTACGTTAGAGCAACGCGCCCCCAAGTATTATAGAGAAGAAAGAGGAGAGTGATGTGCTCATGTTAAATTTGAGAAAACAATGTGTATAAGTTTATATTGGTTGTTTAAATATAGTACCTAAAAAATGATGGGGAAAAAACTACCTGGGAAGTAAGGAAAGAATCAAGGAGCAAATATTTAGCAAGCGTGTGGACCCTGACAACTCCAATAAGAGAACACTAGGGAATTTTGTATTTTAAAATACATTGTTGTTTAAAACTACAGTAGTGTTCAAGGAAACTTTAAATAGAAAATTACTCTTCTTGAGATGATTCTGTCTTCCAAAGAGAACAAATCACAAAACATTTCCTGCTTTCTGTCTTCTTAAAAAGGGATGTTAAAAGGAACATTTTACCTGATGAGTATAGGGTAGGTACTACGTAAATAGAAGAGAAAGTCACTCAGAGTACATTTGAATGTAGGGCAGAGATTATTCCATAGCATTCCACAGACCAGAAACAGGAAGTGTCTTCTAGTTTTCTTGCCCTTTATAGTAATAGGGGTCAGGGGATAGAAATTCTCAGAAAATCTCCAAATCTCATTTTTGCCAATTGTTTCAACATCTTTTCCTTCCCAGCATTTTAGCAGAGCTACCAAACAGGTGATTAATTAAGTACGTATGTGCATGCTTATACCTGATGTAGAAGGTCTAATGAGTAAATTTGTTTGATATGACATAGACTGAACAGTAGAAGGAAGGAGGAATGACAATCACATCAATAAACAAAAGTACAAATGATATCTGGGCTATGAAAAGATAAAGCAATATTTGCCCAAATAAGAAGATCTAGATATCCCTAAATTATCCCCTGTATTCTTAGGAAGTAAAGATCAAATCTGCAACTTTGATCTGGAAATTGTATAGTAGCAGATATGAGCAGGGATCATAGGAGAGTGTGGTCTCATAGCTACTCTTGGCCACTTCCAAAACCTAAGTGGTAGCACATCAGTGATTGCCCAGCCAAACTGCACAATTCCCATGAGAAAAAGCTGTCTGGAACCCACATCTTAGAAAGGGAGTGAGCGCCACCTGAATCAATACACTAGGACATAACTTTCTGCATACCCCAAGAATACCTCCTGTTGCATAGCACTTTTTAGTTTTCAAAGCTTTTCAGATGTAACAGATCTGACAACTGTTGTTTTTAGTGTGCCACAGCTCATCTCACTTAATGCTTTAGGGTAAGTGAAAAGGATGGATGTAATTATTATCAAATAGGAGAAGAACAATTGGAGGTTCAGGGACTAGAGACCACACACATATGTGGTTAGAAAGTCCAAAGTAGGCCCGCGGGGCCGGGTGCGATGGCGGCGGTGGCTGCACGGCAGCTGGGGCTGCGGGCGGCGGGGCTGGGACGGGCCCCTGCCAGCGCCGCTTGGAGGAGCGTCCTCGGGGTCTCCCCGTGCCCAGATGTGGCAGTTCTGCAGCAGAAGCATCTGCCACAAAAGCGGAAGATGACTCCTTTCTTCAGTGGGTCCTGCTCCTCATCCCTGTGACTGCCTTTGGCTTGGGCACATGGCAGGTCCAACGTCGGAAGTGGAAGCTGAACCTGATTGCAGAGTTGGAGTCTAGAGTTCTGGCTGAGCCTGTCCCTCTACCAGCAGACCCAATGGAACTGAAAAATATGGAGTATAGACCAATGAAAGTCAAGGGGTGCTTTGACCACTCCAAGGAGCTGTATATGATGCCCCGGACCATGGTGGACCCTGCCCGGGAGGCCTGGGAGGCTGGCCGCATCTCCTCCTCAACTCAGAGTGGGGCCTATGTGGTCACTCCCTTCCACTGCACCGACCTGGGAGAGCACAGTCCCTGGAGGACCCATTGGAGGGCAAACCAGAGTTACTCTGAGGAACGAGCATCTGCAGTACATCGTCACCTGGTGTGGACTCTTTGCAGCTACATCATATCTGTGGTTTAAGATATTCCTACGTGGGACACCTGGTGTGTAACAGATCAGCTGCTAAAGCCCTGTCCCTGAATAATGAAGTAAAAAGACTGCCTTTATGCTGGATCATGTGGTATAAAGTTCTGGCCTTCTACCTTAAAAAAAAGAAAGTCCAAAGTAAGAACAATAGAGCTAGTCTGTATTGGACACTTACTATGCACCAGGAAGCATTCCCAATCCCATACATGCATTAGCTCATGCATGTCATCCTCCAAAACAGCCTTGGGAAGTGGATCTAGCATTACCTTTATCTTACAAATGAGGAAACCAGGCAGAGCAAGTTTGAGAAACCTGCACTGGTATGAATTCTGGAAGTCTGTGTTAGAACCGGGACTGCTGGTCACTCTCCCACCTCCAGCTTCCTGACCAGATCCTATTAGCACACAAGGAAAAAATTCCGTAATGACAGGTATTATTCTAACAGATGTACTATCTTCTCTACTTAGCTCTGAATCTTTCTCTGAAGACAGAACACCATGTGATTTGTTATAGAATAGGGCTTAGTAATCAGTTAAAATATAAACTTATTAAATAATATCTAAACTGTCCTCTAACCTAATTGATGTTGGTTTAAAAGAATGCTAAGCAAAAGCATCAAAATAAAAATATTTTTATGTTAAAAAAAAAGAAAAAGGAAAATGAATCAGTGATTTTATATTGTCTGCTTCTGCCCCCTCATGGGTTTTGCTTCATGGGCTTCCATCTGGCTCATTTCATCTGGCCAAAAACATTGGTCATGTGGTTGTATTTTACTGCCAAAATATTACTCCTTGGCCAGCTGTTCAGAGGAGCCAGAAGATTCTCTGAGCTAGAGAGGTCAACTTCATCCTGTGTCATGTCTATTTATTCTACTGGCATAGTCTTGACTATTAAACTAGGCTTCTTAATGATATTTCAAATTGTGAGTAATGTTGGCTAAATTGACAATGAAAAAATAATTAGTGTATAGGCAACATTTATACCTAAGAATAACAATACTGCTAACAACCATTGCATATTGTCAGAAGAGGTAGCATGGTGTAGGAGGAGAACTTTGGCTCTACAGCCAAACAGACCAAGCTCCAGTGCCAACTCTGCTGCTTTCTTGATTGGGCAGTTTTTCCTAACGTCTCTGAGCCATTTCCATGTACATAAATAGAAAATAAAAATATCTACTTCATAAGGCCATTGTGCAGATTAGATGAAAGTGTGTACATGAGTGCAGGACTACCTACCACCCCTTTCGTAGCATTTCCAAGTCTTCACTAACATTTCACAAATTTTATAAAGCTTCTTTTGTGAAATACATTTTCAGATAAACTGTCATCATTGGTACCTCTGTTGGTCACAGAATAGTACAGTAGAGCTGCGTTATAAATGGTTACCTTATAAGCAACTTGCACATACAACCCAGACTCACCTTAGAAAGGTAGTGTGCAGGAATGATTGACTGTTGGCTAGCTCTACAGTCACACTGCTGCTGAGGTTCACATTTTCGCATTATCGCTTGTAGCTATGAGACTTTGGAAAAGTTACTTCATGTGCCTCAGTTTCCTTATTTGTAAAATGGGGTGTTGTGAGGATTAGGTGTGTTAGCCATGTAAAGTGCCTGGCACATAGACAACACTAAAATAAATTTCAGCTATTATTAATAATAGAATGTAAGCTCCACATGGCAGCAATTTTTTTGTCCTTTTTTCCACCTTTGTATAGCCAATGCCTGGAAGAGTGTCTGGTACATAGTAGGTGCTTGGCGTATATGTATTAAATGAATGAACCTATTAGCAAATGTGTTCCAATTCATGGCAAGTGTAAGGACACTGTGCTTCCTTTTGCCACATTCATGGGAACAGTGGGTTAGAGATGAAGGAACCTGATGGTTCATTTGTTCAAACTCATTTGTCTTACATTGAAGAGCTTGAAGATCCTGAAAGGCCCCAGGGTCATGCAGCTTGATAGTGGCCTGGCCAGAGCTAGAACCCTAGCTCTGTGTGCTTCTGTGAAAATCTTTGTTCCATTGTCCCACCCCCGACTTCAGTACATATGCCATCTAATTCAATGCCTTCAGTAAGGCAGCAAAAAGAATGAATGATTTGGAGCACACTTCTTGCAGACAGGAGAGAGTATGAGTCATAATTGGGCAATGACCATGGAAGGACAGGTTTCTGAATAATAGACTTATCCAAGTAAAATTATGCTCGGACATTTTACTTACAAGTCTAAAAATCACTTGCTACAACAGCTACAATAGGATTCTTGTAGGGAAGTACCACTTTGTAAACAACAGTTTTGTAGAATGCGTTATATGCATTTTTTTCAAAATTGAAGGAAAGCCCCATCTCTAACATTCAAAAGAATCTGTTCAATTATCAATGTAGACTAGAAACAGGTAGAGACGGGAAATACAGTTTGAGTGTTTTCCGTCTTACCATGACAGCACATGGAACAACCACAGGCAGAAAGATTACAAACTCTGCAATAAATATAAAGGTATTGATTTTATAAGGTAGCCTACAGGCTATGGACCAGCACAGAGCTCTGTCAAATGTGCTGCCAGGAGATATACAAAAAAATCAAGGTGACTAAAGAAGAAGAGACACTCCCCACTGCCAAGGGTTTAGAATAATGCTGTGGGTATTTCTGATCATCAGTGTGAAAATGGTTTTCACTGTTGTTAAAACCATACCATTTCTGAATGTGTAATAGGTATGAATGTTTATGCTTAAATAGTAGTTTGTAAAATTTATACTGTTTATTTTCATAATGTTGATTTTATGATTTTCAACGAGTGCATTTTTGTCTTTAAGTCATGAAGTGGTTGAGCCCCCATCAAGTGATTTTAAGAGACGGTACCTTGACTGAGCAGCTGAATCAAGGCCTGTCTGATCTGGGCAGAGCAAATAAGGAATACTTCTCATGAAGGAGGAAGCATTCAATTCCATACACTTTACCTTGGTACTCCTTGTTCTGGAGCCCTCAGCATCTATCATGTTCTTTGCCACAGTCATATACCCACCTTCTATCTTGGCTCTCCCTCCTCCTAACTTCCATTACTTTTTCTACCTTTGAACTATAATTGACAAGCCTTTTTGACTTTGACAAGGGGCTGAAGAGAGGTGTCTGATTTTCCATAAGGCTGGGTTATATAAGTACACAGAGTTGAATCAGAGCAAAAGAAAATTCCATTGGCAAAGGAAGAGTACTATATGGTACTTTAAAACTTGTCCGATTGTATTATTTTATTTATTTATTTTAGAGGCAGGATCTCGCTCTGTCATCTAGGCTGGAGTATGGTGGCATCATTATCACTCATTGCAGCCTCAAACTCCTAGGCTCAAGGGATTCTCCAGTCACAGCCTCCTGGGTAGCTAGGACTACAGGCGCACCCTACCATTCCTGGCTTAAAAACAAATTTTTTTTTTAGGGTCTGTTTTGCCCAGGTTTGTCTCAAACTCTTGGCCTCAAGTTATCCTCCCACCTCAGCCTCCTAAAGTGCTGGGATTACAGGCATGAGCCATGTTACACGGCTCAAATTATATAATTCATTAGCTGGTAATAGTGTAAATTTGGAAGAAAAAAACTAAAATGATAAAGAGGAAAGATGGATTTGTGAATAGAGTAAATATATATTATTGTAATTATGTTAAGCCAATCAAATGCAAAAGACAGTTCAAAGATAACAAGTACGTAAGTCACATTCCAAAAAAAAAAAAAGAAAGAAAGAAAGAAAAGAAAAGAAAAGGAAAGCTTTGAAGTGAAACTTTGAAAAGATAAGTTTTGTGGTGAGCTAAAGAAATAAACTCTATAAAAACAAAACCCTAAAATTATTATAACAATGAATTAAACATTCAAATATGAACAGAACAGAATGTAAAAGATCATTCAGGCGGTAAATGTTCACAACCAGCTCTCCATGGGGGAGGGGGGAGGGCACTATTTGTAGTAACTGCTTATTTCTGTGCAAAAAAATTCTCTCACCCGCCCGTTTCAAACTGCAGAGGTCACTAAATGTGGAGTTGGCAAGAGATACATAGTACTATATACGGTGTTTCTATCATATAGATACAATAGACATAAATTGCCCCCAAAACGTAATAATAGTAAAATGTAACCAAATCATTCAGAGGTTATGAGTTTTGAATACTTATTTCCATTGTTTTTAATGTAATTTAATTATAATTAACAACTTTTATGTAATTTAATTTTTAATAACTGTTGGGTGTTAACAACTGACTTATAAATACTCCTAAAAATGTAACAGGATGTAGTGAGGGACAAAATGGATGTGGTCTCTGCTTTCATCAAGTTTACATTCTGGTAGAGGAAGAGAGAAAATTAGTTAACAATAAATAAAATAAATAGAGACTGAGATGAGAAGTTCTGCTTGGGGAAGCCAGGGAAGCCTTTTTAAAGAAATTGATAATTTATTTGCATATAAGTTCAAACATATGCGTTCCATACATCTGTGAGTACATTTGTAGTTCTAGCCATGAAACTCAGAATTGCACAACGTCAGTGGAACCATATAAATATTGACCTCATTACTGACTTGTTTTCAGTCTCTAGTCTCTTGAGTGAATTTGCCTTTGCTTCTCTGTTACTATAAAAATACAATGAGGGAAAGTAAAACAAGGAAGAAGATGAAAAGATGTAGGGGAAGGAGGAGCAGTTTACAATATACTTTCTATTACATTGTTTCACACTATCTCAAAAATTTTTATACATAGAAAATACTAAAGCAAAGAAAATTGGAAGTTAAAAATCAATAGCAGTAGTAATAGCCCTATAGTAGGAACCTTGTTTTGTTTGAAATATCTGTCCGTGACTGCCTACAAAACATAACCATCATAAGCTAAGAGTAATTATGAGATTACTTTTTTATTTTCAAAGAAATAATACAAATTTTAAATCTTGAATTAAAAGGAAAGCTAGCCTGATGAAACTTTTCCAACACACAAAGTTTTAGGATAGTGCCCATAAATATTATGCTTCTAATGCTTGTCACTTGATCCGGTTTTGGCAATTAACTTGCCTTTAATTGATTTGTGGATTACCCACTGGAAGTTACTATGGATAAAGGAATGTAGTGGCAGAGTTTGTTTATATAGGGTAACAAAATAGACTGGTTGGGAGGAGGGGTTTAACTGCAAAATATCCTTGATTTTCAGGAATTTTTCTTTTCACATAATAGCAGTGTTTAGACAAAGAATGGAAAATTAGATGAATCTGATTAATGTTCTCATCCAAACGGAAGATTTATGTCCTGTTTAAGAATCACATTAATTTGATGACGTAAGTACATTCTCTAGTGAAAGAGTGGCCACTTGAGTAGAGGAAAAAAACAAGCAAAAAAACTCCTTCTGCCATCTTCAGGTTGTACCTGATGAAAAGCTTTTATTTGTGGGTTCTATGAAGTATCACTGCCCTGATCTCAGATGAAGTAAAAGATGAAAACATTTCATTACTCAAATAATTGTTTATCTCACATCTTAACTGGTTCTAGAAAAGGACTATATATTTTCCATCCTAACTTTCCTCAGTTTCTTTTTATAAAGTTCAAAATGCCTTGAGTAGAGGTGTTCAGGAGGTTCTCAGTGGCACTGCCACTCACTGGTGGGGACGTTTTTGTTCTCTGTCCTCCCATGTAGAAGATGACAAGGATGGCTTTGTACAACTTCTGTTGTATGCGCTGCTTTTCAACCCCTTGGATGAGATACTCAGGGACAAGGAACATCAGGTTTTTTCCTGAAAGCAAATCCATATAAACTGAAACAACATAAACCTTAGGGAGGTCTGACACACCAAAATGCCAAGAAAGGAAAGAAGAAATTATTATCAGTGGGGGAAACAAATTATCCTGTATTTTGGAGTGAATTTAAAAGGCTTGTTGTTTGTTTTAACACTATACGACTTAAAAAAAAAAAAAAAAAAAGTCTTGCAGTCTTGCCTTCCTCATGTTGGATGGAATGGAAAGGATTCTCTTTCTTTGCTGTTTATATATAACCCTTAGCACTCTACAAGGATCTAATTGGTATAAAATAATGCGTGTGAATGTGCCACTAAGTGAGAAAAAATACTTAGCCATTTTTACTCATATAACCAACGTCTAGATCAAAATCAAAATATTACCAGCTCCCAAGGGCACCCCTTTATGCTTCTTTCCAGTCACTATGCACCCAAAGATAACCACTAACTGACTTCCAATAGCATAGATTTGACTACTTTTAAATTTTATATGAATGAAATTGTACAATGTAAACTCTTATTTTATTTCAGTCAATATTGTGTTTATGGGATTCATTCATATTGTTTTGTGCATTCTTCATTCTCATTGTGTTAATATTGCACCAAGTGGATATGCTACAATTTACTTACTCATTCTATTGTTGATGGATAGTCATGTATTCCAGTTTTAGGCCATTATGAATTAGAGCTGTAATGAACATTACTGGATATATCACTTGGTAAACAAATGTACATGTAGTGTTGCAGGGTTTTGTGCATACATGTGGGTTTGGGTATATCCCAAGGGGTAGGATTTCTGGGTCGAAGGTTGTGCCTTTAACTTTAGATATTGCCAAATGTGTTTCCAAACTGCTTGCCATATTTATGTCGCCACCAAAGTGATGTTTCAGTTCTCTACATTTTTACCAAAGTATAGGTCATCCATTTTCAATGATGGCATCTTAATAAATGTTTGCCTAGTAATAACGATGTCATCATGCCTTTTATGTATGCGGGTTGGGTCTTTTAATCTTTAGGACCTGTTTTTCCAGGAATAGTGTGGGTAACAGTGAGCCATTCACACTCTGTCTGTTTCTCCTCTTGATGAATACTATGTAACTGTGAAATAAGTGACTAAAATAAGAAACAATCTGATATGCAGAAATAGAGTTTTCCCTGTTTGGTCCATATGCAGCTTAAATATGTGATGTTATTCTACATTTTATCCAGATTCATTTTTCAAACGAATAGTAATCATTGTTAGCAAAAACCAATAAATAATCTTTTATTCTGTTTGAAAATTTCCATCTCCTACTTTGAGTTCTTGCTGTATATCCTGTGCTCACTTTAAATCAGGTTTTCCTTCCCATATATTATTTCTTGGAAAATATGTTTTGGACTTTTCCTAAACCACCTTAACCTGTTGAAAAAACATTAGTAAATGCATAGCCAATGTAAGGCATGCTAAAATAAATGTGTATTGCTTTTTCAAGATTTTATTTACCCGTGCATTTAAAGAAGTTTTTTTTTCGTTCATTTTCTTTCTTTTTTGTCATTATAGTCATTATGTCTTTTTAATGTTAAGATTCTGGCGATGTATGTATTCCTAATTTTTTATGTCACCTCCTCCGAAGCTTAACTGATTGATGATATCAATCCGGCTTCTGGCATGTCAAGTTAGTTGACCTGGTTCAGTTTGTACCATGTCAAAATGTGATCATTCATTATTAGATGATGTCCAGAAAAAATAGTGTGTGCAATAACTGTGGGTCCCATTTCTTAAAGCTTTCAAAATCCAATCTTAAGGCTCTCTGCTTTGTGGCATATTAGGGAACATAAGTAAACATTAGGGCAATATCAAATGTATTCTAAGGGTTTCATGATGTAAAACATCACTTTATTACCAGACAGATACTTCACATCATGAAATTCGAGAAAGTATACGAGGTGGGACACAATGGTTTACCATGTAATCCTAGCACTTCGGGAGACTGAGGTGGGAGGATCGCCTGAGTCCAAGAGTTTGAGACCAGCCTGTGCTACAGAGTGAGACCCCCATTTCTACAAAATTTAAACAATTAGTAGGGTATGTTGGTACCTTCCTGTAGTCTCAGCTACTCTGGAGGCTGAGGGAGGGTTGCTTGAGCCTGGGAGGTCAAGGCTGCAGTGACTGTGATCACAGGGCTGCACTCCAACCTGGGCAACACAGTGAGACCCCATCTCTGAAAAAAAGAAAAAGTATGTAATTTTTACATAAGAGTCACTTGATTCAGAAACTGGGAAAGGTGTTAAGGATGTATTATATTGTCTTTCAAAGTTTAGTATCTATCTTAGTGGCCTCTGAAAGTTGTTATTATATTTGAGTTTTGCCTTTAGATTTTTTCAGAAATAAGGATTTCTAAAAAATATAATCCTCAAACCGAGTGTTCTTCAGTACCCAAATAATTTCTCACTAAATGGAATTATATAGTAATTCCCGCTAAATGTCATGTTAATTCTCTCAGATTACTAAAATGTTTTTTTTCAATACATACCAAATAGCAGCTTAGAACAGCTAACTTTTTTGTCAGTGATAAATGTGACATGGTAAATTAAAATCCAGAGCATTTATTTTAACCAGTATTTTTAACCTATCAAATATTTTAGCAAAACTACTAAAGAAAAACAGAATGGTTCATCTTTCCTTCAACTGCCTATTGTTCTGTCCACTGCAAGGCACAATAGGAAGATACGAAAGCAAAAGGGGTACCCCTTTATAAAATCATCAGATCTTGTGAGACTTATTTACTATCATGAGAACAGTACGGGGGACACCACCCCCATGATTAACTTCTCTCCCAGCGGGTCCCTCCCACAACATGAGGAACTGGGGGAGCTAGAGTTCAAGATGAGATTTGGGTGAGGACACAGCCAAACCATATCACTAATGCACTAACAAAAGACCTACACACAAATCATTTTTATAAGTGTTCAACATAAATATCTATAGTTTTTGATTGTTTATCTTAAGGAGACAGTATTGAGAGGAAAGATGGGCACAAAAAAAAACAGAATGTAAGCTATTTTTTTTCCCCGAGAAACTCCTAATGAACACCTGCTTTTGCATTAAAAGGTTAATGACTCTTAGTTTTTCAAAAATGATTTAAACCACTGAATAAGTGCTCTGAGGCAACTAAGTAAGAATTTTATTTTATTTTATTTTATTTATTTAGAGACAGAGTCTCACTCTGTTGCAATGGCACATCCTCAGCTCAAGGCAACCTTTGCCTCCCAGGTTCAAGCGGTTCTCCCACCTCAGCCTCGCGAGTAGCTGGGATTACAGGCACCCACCATCATGCCTGGCTAATTTTTGTATTTTTAGTAGAGATGGGGTTTCCCTATGTTGGCCAGACTGGTCTTGAACTCCTGTCCTCAGGTGATCAGCCCACCTCACCCTCCCTAAGTGCTAGAATTACAGGCGTGAGCCACTGTGCCGGCCTTAAAGTAAGAATTTAAAAGACTGAATCTGAAACCTGGCGCCATCCACCAAGATTACTTTCATTCTCAGAGAAGAATTTGTTACACTTCTAAGAAAGCTGACTATCATCCTATCCCACCTGAGATATCATGAAGCTTGTTCTAAAAATGGAATCATTCAGTGATCATGGGCTGCTTTTCAAGCATTTTTCACTCACCCTTTACCATTATGATGGTAAACTTTGGGGAAAGGGGAAGGCATGAGCCAATACATCTTTTAGTATTTCTTGGTTGTACTAAGAACAACTGAGGAACTGCTAAGAAATGACTAAATAGATAAAAGTATTTTTATTATAACCCTTGTGAAAAACCTCTTCCCCCATAAAATATTTAGTATCTTGTATGAAGGCATAATGTATTTTTAAACATTCAAATCCAATTCCAGATTTCATTTGTGTACTGTGTACTGTGTAATCCACCATGCAAAATGTAATTTCTTGCTTTTAATATAAATTTTCATTATTATCATAAATGAAGTCTCAGGCCACAACATTTTGTTAGGTTGCATTCAAATGGTAATCATAATATGACCTATACCAGTTTTTGCATGGAAGGGCAGCAGCCAGCTGAACTAGATTTCCACTTTTCTCTTGGCTCATTGAACAACAATGGACAAGTTACCTTAACTTCATGGGTCCTCAACCTTCTCATTTGAAATTGAGTGTATGGACTGTATAATTACGCTTTCCTTTTAAGTTTACAGAAATAACATTATAGAGGTATAAGAAAACTATAAATGATCCAAGACATGTGCCTAAATATTTCTTCATACATCAAGTATGCATTCATGAAATCAACACCAAGCTCAGGAAATATCAAAGAATAGCTCAATGTCCCTGTGAACTTATATCCAATTCAGTAATTCATCCAACAAATGTATATTGAATCTGCTAGACTTATGAAGCCTTAAACTTTATGCTGTACGTTCTGATAGATGTTGTTTAAACCAGGGGTTGGTCAACTTTCAAAAGCAACCCTTTTGCTAACATTGTTCTTCTGGCTGAAAGCTAGTAAGTATAAGCAAGAGGAGAGATGTGTGTATGATCTCATTTCTATTTGGAATCTAAAAAGGTCAAACTCATAGAGGCAGATAATAGAAGAGGGTTACCAGGGGGTGATGGGAACAGGAGGGACTGGGGAAATGGTGGTCAGAGGATATAAAGTTTCAGTTAGACAAGAGGAATAAGTTCAAGAGATCTGTTGTACAACATGGTGACTATCATTAAGAACAATGTATTGTAAACCAAATATCATATGTGATTACTTATAAGTGGGACCTAAATAATGAGACCACATGGATACATAGAGGGAGGAACAACAGACATAGGAGGCTACCAGAGAGTGGAAGGCAGAAGAAGGGACAGAACCAGGAAAAATAACTAATGGATACTAGGCTTAATACCCCCATGACACAAGTTTACCTATGTAGCAAACCTGCACATATACCCCTAAACTTTAAATAAATAATAACAAAGAAAACCAAAAAGAAAAAGAAAAGAAAATTTCTAAGAGAGTAGATTTTAAATGTTCTCACCACAAAAAACTGTGTGAGTTAATGCATATGTTAATTAGCCTGATTTAGCTCTTCTATAATGTGTACATATTTCAGAACATCGTCTTGCGCACTATAAATGTATGCAATGTTTGTCAGTTAAATATTTTTAAATGATTTTTTTGAAAAGAGGAGGGGTGTGAAAGTGAAGACTAGTTTGGACTTTATATTTTACATTCTGGGGTTGCAAGAATGAGACCTCCCTGATGCCTACACGCAAATGGATTAATGTGAAACTGAAGGGCTGTTTTCTTGCCCAGTTGATTCAGCTGGTTTATGTATAATTGTTAGCAATTTAAACTCTGTCACATTCCCCCCAAAAATATGTATATGCTTTAAAAATAGATCTCATCATTTCAACATTTCAATTTATATATGAGAGAAATAAAAAGGACTAGTAAAAATTATATGAAGAAGTAAGTCCAAATATGGTAATTTATGGTTCAAAGGAGATAGGTATTTGTCTTCTCTCAAGAGCCACTAGACCACAAAATATCAACATCAAAGACGAATGCAAGTACTAGGGGAAATGATACAGATCAGAGGCACCATGTGTCGTGCATTCTGGTATTTGTCAGAGATAAGGAATGAAGCTGAAGAATTTTCTTGGATTGGTCTTGGAGTAAAATAAAATGAGAGGTTATGCTAAGTATAAAACTATGTTTACAAAGTTCCTTTCCATTCAGACCTTCAAAGATATGTGAAATCATAGGAAATATGAGAGTTGCTTTTAAGGACCTAATTCAGGTTAGCTAACAAATCATTATCTAAAAAGAGAGTACTTAGAATGCTATGCATTTAAAATGAGTAGTTCATTTCATGATTGAGCAGAAATTCCTGAGTTCAAATCATGGCTCTTCCAATTGCAGCTTGTATGACGTTTATGAAATTCTTTAAATGTGCTCTGTTTCAGGTGCCTCTGCACCTACATCATTAGAGTTATTTGAGTATTAAATGAGATAATACATATATAACCATTAAACTAGCACCTGGCATAGAGTAAGCACTCAGCTTATATTAGCTAGCATTATTCACAAGAATAGGCTATACATTTCTTTCCATCAAAGATAAGTGCAAGTTTGAATAGAAAAACTAATTTATGAAACAAGACTGATTTTATGTTTTTCTATAGTGCCCATGATTCAAAGGAAAAGAAGGAAATAATCACCAACGAACTGACCCTGTAAAATAGATAAGCATTATGCTATGCACACATACATGCATATATATGTATTTTGGATATATATGGATATAGTATATGTGTGTTTGAATACGCATTATATATACATACATACCTTTGCCAAGAAAATCAAATGTCTCATATCTAAAAATCAGTGTTAAGAACTAGCCAAGTGTCATGTACACGATTTGTATTCAACATATATTTACAAAATTTAACTTTGTAAAAATTTCAAATCACTGTTATTGCTTTTCCTACTTGTAAAACAATTACAAAAATCCCTTGGCTTTTGTGGTGTAGACTATTGAGGGACTCTGATGCTTCATGACGGGAAGTAATTTGATCCAAAGTACAACAGAGCTCTCGTGTGGGTTTAAGTTACAGAACTATTGAATGCACACATGCACCACCAAGTATTCAAATCACAATATAGTTGTATTATTCTCTACTCTCCCTTGCAAATGCCATAGCTCTGAACTGATAAACACATTGTACCTGTGTAGAAAATTGCCACCCAGAAGGAAGCTGACTGCTAATCTAGGCCTGTGTTGTCCAACAAGAGAGCTATTAGCCACAGAGCACTTGAACTGTGGCTAATTCAAATCAGATGTGCTGGAAATATAACATGCACAAAGGATTTCAAATAATAGTGTGAAAAAAAGTGAAAACTTTCTCATTTGTAATTTTCATAATGATTACATGTTTAAATACTAATACTGTGTATAGGGTTAAATAAAACATATTTAAATTAATTTTGGCCCAGCACGGTGGTTCATGCCTGTAATCCCAGCACTTTGGGAGGCCGAGGCAGGCAGATCACAAGGTTAGGAGATCGAGACCATCCTGACTAACATGGTGAAACCCCGTCTCTACTAAAAATAGAAAAAATTAGCCAGGCGTGGTGGTGGGCACCTATAGTCCCAGCTACTCAGGAGGCTGAGGCAGGAGAATGGCATGAACCTGGGAGGCGGAGCTTGCAGTGAGCTGAGAATGTGCCACTGCACTCCAGCCTGGGAGACAGAGTGAGACTCTGTCTCAAAAAAAAATAAATAAATAAAATTAATTTCACTTGGTTATATCTAAGTGTCCATCAACCAATGACTAAATAAAGAAAATATGGTACATATATACAATGGAGTACTATTCAGCCATAAAAAGGAATGAGATCCTGTCATCTGCAACAATTTGGATAGAACTGGAGGTCATTATGTTAAGTGAAATAAGCCACACACAGAAAGACAAACTTTGCATGTTCTCACTCATTTGTGGGAGGTAAAAATGAAAACAATTGAACTCATGGAGATAGAGGGTAGAAAGATGGTTATCAGAACCTGGGAAGGGTAGTGAGTGGCAGGGGTGTGGGAGTGGAGATGGTTAATGGGTACAAAAATATAGTTAGATAGAATAATTAGATCTAGTATTTGATAGCACAAAAGAGTGATTGCAGTCGCAATAATTTATTGCACATTTTTAAATTACAGAGTATAATTGGATTGTTTGTAACACAAAGGATAAATTCTTGAGGTGATGGATACCTCATTTACCCTGATGTGATTATTATGCATTGTATGCCTTATATCAAAATATCTCATGTACCCCATAAATATACCTACAATGTACCCACAAAAGTAAAAATAAATACATTAATTTCACCTGCTTGTAAAAATAACTTTTCGTAATATGGCTTTTAAAAAATTTAAAATTACATGTTGTGGCCATCATTCATGGTTCACATTATATTTCTCCTGAACAGCGTTGATCTAGACAGTAGACGTAACACGAAAACAGCTAAGAAAATTATTAAATCTTGAAAAGTATAAAATTTAAAGTGATAAATGAGATCAAATTTTATAAACAAGTCCACCATAGTTCACTCTGTGCTTGTTTCTAGAAAAAAAATTGGAATTTTTTGTAGGGTGTGCCAGTCAGTGCAAAAGTACTCATCAAGGGAGAATTAAAACATTAGCAAACAGGTGCTGTTGATGAAAATGAGATTCCAGAGAGGGCGAGAAAACTGCACACATTCCTGTAAAGCAACAGGGATTAACACATCAATGAGAGTTGCTTTTTAAAAATAATAATGATAATAAATAAATAAATTTTCTAGGGGAAAAGTAAATGCTAGAGTGATATTAGTGAATTAGGGGATTTGTGAAGATGCATTTGAATGTCAAGAATATAATGTAGTTTTCTTAGTGTTTTTGAATTTACTGACCTTTTGTCAACCTCAAGAGACTGAGGCTAAGACACCAAGGTTTACCATGTGCTTCTATCATTCTCTCAAGGATGCATAGCTCCTCTGAGCTGTAACAGGAATTCAGGTCTGTGTGACTCCTGAGCCCACATGACTGAAAGTGTGCCCATGGAACACTGGTCCCCGCGACTGCTCTGCAAATGATGGTTCTATGCTTAAATCATTTTAAGAAACGTTGCATGTATCATTACCGTCTTGAACATGATTCATTCATTTGCATATTAAAGGTACTGAGAATTGCTAAAAAACTGTTTAACTTTTAAAGATCTTTTTCTCAAACTTCTTTTGCCACAGAACACCTCCTCCCCTGTACATGCATTTATATGTCATTTACCACCTTTTTCATGTTGAAACTAACCTTAGACAGAATGCTATTTGGAAATGCTGAGATGCCTTAAACTGCCTTCTATCATCTCTCATTATTGGTTATGAAGGAAAATGGCTTTGAGAAAATATAAAATATTTCGGGAAAATACATAATTTGATGCTCAGATAACTCACTTTGTGCTAGATCAGAAAAAGCAAAACTAGAATTTAAAAATATACTTGGATGCATGTCTTGGTTATTCTTATATTCAAAGTGTGTGATCCAAAAGGAGTCAAAGAAATCTGTAGCGAGGCTGCTCACAGTCTAGGTCTCTTTTTGTGTAGGACAAAGGTAGGGCTTGGCTTCTAGTTGAAGCTACAGTTCTGTAGGACTTGGGATTTGGAAAAGTAATGACAAGATAAATAAGTTATCACCATCAGAGACCTAAATGGTTGCAAAGTTGGCACTGGTTACATAATGAACAAAAGTTTCATAACATATTTCATAAGATATTTTCATAACATATGTCTTACATTTACTTTTTTTATTTTCTGAGGTTATTTCTCTAAATTATGCCAAAAATGTCATCGAGGAGCATAAAAACAGACTTTCATTAATAGTTGCTATAGTAGTGGGAAATTTTTGCAGGACTTTAAGTAAAAAAACAAGTTATTTAGCAGTTTTGTTCAAATCAGACATTTCTGCCATCAGCCTGTCCCCTGGGAACTTGGAAAGTACGTACTTGCTCTGGAGTTCTGCTAGTGTCCTAACCACACGCCTTTCATGTCTACCATACTTCGATGATCTTGAATTCAAATATGATCCTCTGCCTTCCTCACAGAAAGACACAATTTAGGGACATGAACTCAGTGGTAATGACTTTCAAGAGCTAATGACGTGCAGTCTCTCAGCACTGCCTAGCCAAACACTCTTTAGACAACCTGCTGCTTTAGACTGGACATGCACGTGGTTCCTAAGATACAGTAAAAAAGAATATGAGATGCCGAGTCCTTGGTTTCCTGTGCAAAATTTAGTTCTCCAAGAATACTATTTTCACCAAGAAAGCCATAGGCTGTGTATAGGTAAAGAACTTTTGCACTAACGAAACTTGGTATTGGCTGAGACTAGGGGCCTAAATACTAGTTTGAGATTCTGTTTCCGCTGTGCCATGTAGCGTGGGATCCCACTTTTGCCTCTATAAAGCAGTGCTGTGGTTATTTTCCCTTGTTACCTCAGTTGATTGTTGGCTGTGAGAACCAAATAAGATATGTTTCATGGAATAATAGAAGAATGCAAGATATTATCACAGGAGGCAACATTTTTTGGGGTATCACATATTAGTGGAAACTTAAAGATTATTTGAGAGATTATCTTTGACATTTACATAAAACCATGTATGAAACAAGTAGTTCTTGTGTTTTTTAACCTATGAACTTTTTCAAGTGTTTTCTCCACAACATTCCTCTCTACTACCAAAGAAAACCAGTTTACAGTCATGTGTTTTGTAAAAGCCTAAATGGGAATGAAGATGGTAAGAGGGTTCACAAGATGGAGAGGCTCCCATGACACTAGTAGGTTTAAGCTCATACCCCTATGACCTCTTAAAATGTCCCCAGGCCCACTCAGAATTCCCCAATTCACTTTAAAGGCAAAAACATAGTGACATTGTGAAATCATACCAGATGTTTTAGTAGAACTGAGTTCTGGTCCTATTGAATTCACCCAGGAGAGGCATCAAACTGCAATCAGAACAAATGAACGCATGGCCTGTTAGCTGATTCTACCACTTGGTAGCTGTATATTGTCTCTCTGTTTAGTGTCCTCATCTGTAAATTGAAACAATAATAATAATAGCTCATGAGGCTTTGTGGGGATTAAGTGAGATAATCATGTACAGTGCCCAGCACAGTGTCTGGTGCATGGTAAATACTGCAAAAATGTTAGCTGTTGACTGCTCCAATTTGTGACCATCATTATTAAAGAGGGGAACTTATGAATGCCTTTCACTTATACTAGCATCATTAAAAATTTACGGTTTTTAAGAATCATGAAAAGCTAACCATTGACAATTTAAGAAGCATGCAAGTTTGATTTACGAAAGAATTGGACAAGCTCAGAATGGGCTAATTCGGTAGAATGACTGATGCAGGAGCTCAGGTTTTGAGACCTTCCTGTCTTTTTCCTTCATCCTTCTCTTTCTGTATTCTCTCCACACACTTTTCCTCATCAAAACCAAAACCTTTGTTCTTTCTATGTTCTCTTTTTAGAACCTGCTCACAGTAAATTGTAAAACATGAAGAAGTGCTGAAAGTATAGATAAGCAATTAGACATGAGTTAATGCTTTTTATTTTCAAGAGTATTTGCTTTCTAATATGAACTGAGCATTGAGTAAACAGACAGACTCCTGACTCCCTAGCAGGGCTATGTCTTGTGTCAGGAAGCCAGCACACTGGGCTTCTTGGTGGGCAGGAGACCCAAGTCATCATCTACTACTTAGGCTGGTTCTTGGAAGATGGAGAAGGCGGTGGAAGAAAGGAAAGCCAAAAAAAAAAAAAAAAAAGAGAGAAAGGAATGAGATTTCGATGTATTAATTAGCTCATACCATAAGCCTGAGCTTTTGCTAGGCATTTTCCATGATAATTTGGTTATACATGAAAACAATTCTCAACACTATTATCACTGCCACCACTTTTGTTAACAGCTGTGAGAACAGAGTTCATGTGGGTAAGCAGTTTGCTAAGGGTTGTATAGCTAAAAAAGTAGTCAATAAGCTGAGGTGTGAACCCTGGGGTGCCTAGCCTTCACAGCTAAACTTTTATTAATTACACCTGCTTCTAATAACAGCAACCATGGCTAAACTTTCCTTAACCTACCAGTTTCTAACAACAACATTAACAAAAATATTTTCAAAAATATAATAATGGTCATCAATAGGAATAAAGGGAAACAATCCAAAAATAGCTCTGTTGAGGTTACTGATGGATAGGGACAGGGAAGTGCAAAATTGTTTCTACAAAATTTCCTTTTGAGAATCACTTTCCTTGGCTGTCTGGCTTTGTGAAATTATACCTTTCCTAATGGCTTGGAGTTGATTGTACCCTTCTTTCTGTCAAGGACAGCTTAAACTTCATGGAATAGTTTATTTGAAGCTCGTGGGTACAAATTCCAGGCAGCAAGATACTACTTTCAGAGATTCAATTAACTTCCTTCAGAGTCACAGCAAAAAGTGATAGAGCTAAATTGATTACCTTGACGTGCCTTAACCGTTTTGCTGCTGCTGTTGTTACTTCTTGAGCCAATTTATTCTCCCAGCAATGTCACTGTTACTGAAGTTGGTCTGTTCTTTATTCTCAGTTTATGAATAGGAATCATCTGAATATAGTTATAGACATCTAGTTTAGATCATTTTTCTCAGAATTACAAAGATGGGGAAATTTCCAAGCCATAGTTATTCCAAATGGCTGGGAGTGCCTTAGAAACTTATTTCTGGAGTCCTTTGAACTATTTATATTATTGATATGAACAATGCCCCTGATTGTTAGTTAGCAATCTATTCATTGATAGGGACATGAAAGGCAGTCTGCTGCCATCTAGCTTTTTTGTTTCTATCTTTAGGAATTTTCCGGTCGTTTTACAGAAAGATATTTTTTAAAGGAGCAATTCTTACTTCATCCCTGAGAAGGAGACACTTATGAAGGTACTGCAGAATCTTAAAAAAAGTCTTCATCATTCTTTTACTCGTTTTTGTCTTTGAGTTGGTCTTAAATGGATAAAAGTGATAAATATAGGTTGTGTAGTTCAAATCCATTGCAGTGACTAAGCAGTGACCACTCATAGGGGCAAAAACTATGTATTTTTAGAGGCAAAGATTGATAACCACAGCCATGACCCTGAGCAAGACTGTGAAATAGATGCAGTTCTTTGCCATCCTCCCTTTTCCTGGGTTATGGTCACTTTCTGCCTTCACAGCTGTTTTCTCGGCAAAATGGGGATTTTACTGTCAGAAGGCTCCTATTGCTATTGCTTCTTTGAGTTGATTCTCATGCTCTGAGCACAGGAAAGCAATTTGAGCTCTTCACTACTAATATTTATTGAGCACTTATACTATGCCGGGACTGGACTGCGCTCTGAGGTCAGAGTGGTAAACATATCGACATGGTTCCTGCTCTCATGAGCCTTACAAAGGAGTTGGGAAGAAAAACGTTAAGCGTATCAGCCTATGATTAAATGCATAATTAGCTAAAATACGTTGAAGAAGTAAAGATCCCAGGAAAGGAGAGAACCAATTAATATGATGGATGGGAAATCAAGGCTGCTGGAAGGAAGTAATGTATAAGCTGAAAAATGAAGAGTGAATAGGAATTAGCCAAGTGAAAAGCAGAGGCAAATGGGTTTCAGGAAAAGGAAAAATATATGTACCACTAACATTTCAAGAAGAAATGGGAAGGATTAGATGATGTGTGTTATTCTTACTAGGTTGATCTCTTCCATGGAAGAGACACACAGAATGTAATTAATTAACAGAATATAAAAATAATTTTTTGGGGGGAATGAGGAAATGAGGAGAAGGCCCACTTAAAGTTCTGTTCCCATATTAATATGGTTTTGCTTTCTCTACAAACGTAAGTAAAACAATGGTGGTACCAAGGGGTGGTTGGGAGGCAATAGTTTTCCCAATGTACATACTCGAAACTAACGTAGAAGCTAAATACAGTGTAATCGACACGCTTACACTACAAACACAGCTTCAGATAAAATCCACTAGATCGGCCAGGCACAGTGCCTCACACCTGTAATCCCAGCACTTTGGGAGGCCGAGGCGGGCGGATCACCTGAGGTCAGGAGCTCGAGACCAGTCTGGCCAATGTGGTCAAAACCCCATCTCTACAAAAATACAAAAATTAGCTGGGCATGATGGCAGGTGCCTGTAATCCCAGCTACTAGGGAGGCGGAGGCGGGAGAATCGCTTGAACCCAGGAGGCAGAGGGTGCAGTGAGCCAAGATCACGCCATTGCACTCCAGCCTGGGTGACAGAGTGAGACTCCGTCTCAAAAAAAAAAAAAAAAAAAAAAATCCACTAGATCCTCTCTTCCAACTTTTTCCCATAATTTCTTCCCTTAGCACTGATATTATCAAACAAGTTGCCAATCCTATAAAGGCTATCAGACTCCAATTTAAAAAAACTCTATTAAATTTAAAAACACTCAGAGATGTAATGATTGTATGCATTTTATGAGTAAACTTAGTACCTAAAAGAAAGCCTTATAACTTAACATTAAGCATATGAAGGTAGCTATTATTCAAATAAGCAGCAGTAAAGACTTTTCAGCTTTGGATCCTTATAAACAAGACCTGCAGGTTTAAAGATTTGCATACGTCTTTTAATAATGCATCATTTTTATTATAGAATATTATATACTATTTTATATTTACTTAATGAGATTACTGACCTGGAGTTTCAAGATATGTATGGAATATAATTAGGACATTAAAATTAAAGATAAATTATCCCCACCAGAAATAATCTTAGCAGGTATTTACTAAAGAATCTTAAATCTAGCAGATCAAGAAAAACTCCCCAAGGAGTCTTTAATTAGAACTCTTTAGGACTTGGCAGGACCGGAATCAAAATCTCTCCATAAAAAATGAATCTTGCCTTATGCTACATAAATTACAAAATCTGAAACCCTTTAAGCAGCATTAAAACAGCTGATTTTAATTGCTCTGATAATGAGCTGGAGAGAGACACACGAAGCTTCCTGGATTTCTGTTGGAAATGAATGGGATTCTTGCCAACTATGGATCACAGTTATGAGGTATTCTGCACAGGGAATGTTAAAAAGAAAGCAGATGGACCTTGACATGCTACGCCATACTATGCCTTCTTCCTTCCCAAGAAGCATATTACAATAACTTTAAGAGAAGGTTGTCACAAATTTAAGGGAAAAGTCCTCCCTTTCTGTCTAATTTTTAATGTAACTTTCCCCCTTCTTGATATATCCAGAAAATAGTTAATAACAATCCCTGAGGGAAAAGAAAAATACTGCCCTTCGTATAAAAAAAAAGGATAGCAGAGATCCCCTTAGTGGTAAGTGATTTATGTGAAAACAGCCAACTCATTCTCTTTTGCCTCCTTTTGACCTAGAAAACTGGATTCATGGATTTGGAACTGGATTTTGATTACAGAGTATGTTCTATGGCTACAAAATAATTTTTCTTTGTGGAAAACTCAAACTGCCAACAGATAATGCTTGGTATATCAGTTTTCAATGCTTTCAACTGTAAATAACAGAAACCTGGACTTACAATAGCTTGAACAAATAGGAATTACTTTTAAGTAGGTAGCCACTAGAGGTGTTTCGGTTGTTGCATGATGTTATCGCCATTTGCAAAGAGACAGCATCTCCACAATTTTCTTGGCCTGTTCCTCTGATGGCAAAATGGCTACTGCAGCTCCAGACGATCATGTCTGTGTTACAGATGGTGAGAGGGAAGGAAGAAGGATGAGAAAGGATGGCCAGCTGAAGTTGTATCTACCCCACTTATAAGAAACACAAAAGCCTTTCCCAGAGCCACCAGAAGACTTCAGCTTACAGCCCTTTAGCCAGAATTATGCCACATGGTCATCTTGAACGCAGAAGATGGAAAGTTAACATTTGGTTTTCTGGTCTTTATAATAAAGATAGCAAGGATGAAGAAGTTCGGAAAAGGCTGTGGGCTAGCCAATCAAATTGTCAACCACGTTTGGCCTCTATATCTATTTAAAAATGTATGGTTTTTAAAGCCTAACGTCAATTTGTTAAGGTGTCTTAAGGACAGGGAAATGGAGAAGAACTAAGATTTTTATATCAAATACAGAGTAAATCTTGGAGAGGGTGAATTAGAGTGGAAAATAAACTAATCATTATCTAACAGTGCCTTGAAGTCAGATCTTGCAAAACATTAGGCAAGCATGTCACTCATAAAGGACCCCAGGGCTTTCCATCCCATAATGTGGATAAAAATAACAGTGTTCCTCTCAGTTTTTAAAAATGTCACCAAAAATTCGATACAGGATATACATACATATTGTAATTGTTTAAAGTAAAAATTTTATGCTATTTTGGGAAGAAAAATAATCAGCTGAAAAAACCGTTACCACTGGTCATCAAAACCTGATTTATGCCATGTTTACAAGATTAAAAACAAGAATAAATAATAATTGTTTGGAATATTTTCATCATATTGCCTCTGAAATGATTGATATCATACTGCCTGGATTTAGTCAACTCAGTGAATGATTTATCAGTAGCCATGCTGTAAGGAGCTCTCTATTCAGAGATACTTATGATTTGGTGAACTGGGAAACCCACAGAGAAAGATTAATGAAATAGGAGAGCCAGGTAAATGGGCCATGGCTCTAGGAACCAGGAATCATGATTGTTTGGAAGAACATATCTCAGACTGAGGAAAGGTGGCGCTAAAGTAAGCTAGCATTTGATTAGAATGTTGAAGGATAATTTCATTCTTGGAGACAGAAAACCTATGTAAAAGCAAAGTAAGTAGGAAATAGAAGCCTGCGTTTGAGAGATTCAGAGTGACTGTGTTTTATTAGAATTGTAAGAAAGGGAACTTGAAAACATAAATTTAACATGGGGCAACAGGCCTTTGGATTCTGAACAGAGGGACTTTGTTTAAGGATGGCTCTGTGGCTGTGGGACAATTTTTCTATAGATTATCAAAATGATTCTGGAAAAGAAATGTCATCCTGGACTGAGAGCTGATACCATAGGGAAAACATGAGGCTTATAGGCTGAACTGTGTCCCACTCAAAGTCATATGTGAAGTCCTAACCTAGGACCTCAGAATGTGACTGTATTTGAAAATGGAGCCTTTAAAGAGGTGATTTTGATAAAATGAGATCATTAGGGTAGACCCTAATCCAACACAGCTGGTGTCTTTATAAGAAAAGGAGATTAAGATGCACGTGCACACGTGGAGAAGCCTAGGTGGAGACGAGGAGCAGATGGCCATCTACAAGCCAAGAAGAGAGGCCTCCCACAGAAACCAACCCCACCGACATCTTGACCTCGGTCCTCTGGCCTCCGGAACTGTTTTTAAAACATAAGTTTCTATGGTTAAAGCCACCCAAGTCTGTGATATTTTGTAATGGCAGCCCTAGGGAAAAAATACAATAAGCAAGTATTATTTGTATTTTAAGAAGTAATGATATTATAAACTAAATTTATGGAGGTGAAAATAGAAAAAAATGTCATTTCTGAAAACATTGTATAGGTGTAACATAGTTGACACTAGCCACTACTACAATGGGGTGAGGAGACAGAGGGTCAGTGATAACGGAGCTCTCAAGACTGGAAACTGGGCAATCTGGAAGGACAGGAAATGATGGGCATCTGGAAGGAAAGAAAATGATGAGTGTGGTTGAGACTGTGTTCTCCTTGAGGAGGTGCTGGTGCTCAGGGTACAGGCATCCATCACGATGTCAGAAATGTATGTCAGACATGAAGGCAGGAATGAGGTGGTCGAGGAAGCCATGGCAACATAAACAGAGAAGTGCCACAGCCAGACAACCAGCCAATGAGTTGTGTCGTTTCTTGTAAGTGAATGAAACAACATAACTAAATTGTTCAATTTAGTCTGCATATGAAATTTCAATGTCAGAGAAGGGCCTTTAATCTCAAAACAAAATAAACAGACTAGAAGACATTATTTTCCTGACAGCTAACTCTTGAAATTTCTTTTGAGAAAGAAAAAGAATAGTTTTTTGAGTTTTTTTGTTTTGTTTTTGTTTTTAACATAGAGGTAAATCAGTAAGTCAAACACCTCAGGGGAAGGTAACGTAGTGATTTGAATGTATATGAGTGTGAATACCTGAGATTAGAATCTTTCCTGAGAATAAATTTTCACGAGCATCATTGGAGAATGGGAGAGCATGAAGACTTTCACCCTTTTCTCTGCAGGAGACAATTGTGCAGGAGGAGGTGGGGAGAATGCCACCAAGAGCAGGTTGCCTGGGGCCAATTTAGTGATGGGATCCACACGATCTCACTAATGTGAAAGGATCATAGTTACCTTACCGAGGAAAAGTAGGCTTCGATTATATATTTCACTTCTGTGCCGGATTTTGCTTAAATGCTACTCTTTGGAGAATGTCAAGAAATTTAGATGAGTTTACCAAATCCAAGATTGTGTTCCCTGCTTTTAACTCTTGTTACTGAAATAGCCCACTGATCCCCAAGAGTAATGCTTGGCTGAGGTGCTTACATGAATTGTTTATATCATTCATTAATTAACGTGATGACATATTAAAAATAGGACTCCCAGTTTTCGTCCTGAGGGCTTACATGTAATAGCAACAACCTTTAGAAAAGTACTGCATTATTTATTTATAGAATTGCTTTGACTCAATAATGGTCCGTAATTAATTTGTAAATTACTTTTTGACTTTGCACAATTATAGTTTAACATTATATTTCTGCAGAAGAAAACATTTTTGTGTTGCTAATGTTAATTTCCCTTCATATATTTGAGACTGTTTTGTCTATACATAAATTTAAAATGTCAATGTGGTGAGAATGACTCAGCTTCTCAGATATTCATTTATTCTATAAATATTTTTGAATACCTACTATGTTTCAGGCACTGATCTAAGTGTTGAATAAGTAGACAAGGAGAGCCTGCCTTCAGGTTTTTTATATTCAAATAACACAAGATGATGAAGTAATTTTTAAAATAATCTTGTTTCATCTGGCAGGTAATATAGATATGCTCCATTTTATACATTTTGATACTCAAAATGTTGTGATAATCCAAATCATGACCTTTAGACATTACACTATGCTTATTGATTGAAGGTTGACATATTTTAGTATATTCTCTTACAATGTATTTAAGGACTTCAATGAGTAGACAAAAGAGTTAAACTTGATCAGACAATATAATTTCTGAGAATAGACTCCTTCTGGAGCAAGCATTCTGATTAGATTTAACAGGGCTTCATAAAAAGGTATATGTTTATGTTTTTTGCTAATTGGGGGTTTCCTAGCAAATGATTCCATGAAAACATCTGCAGGGAATTCCCATCTGTGCTATATTTCGCTGATATGGGGGCTCTGAATCAATAATGCTGATGTAATAGTTGGCAAATTAGATAAGAACAGCCTGAGACTTCCTTTTCCATTAGGTGTAGTCTCATGGAAAATCACCCTTGAATCCATCAATGGAATGAAGCAACTAGGTGGAGCCTATGGGAAAATCCTGGAGGAAGTCCCCAACTAGTCAGCCTCCCCTCTCTGCCTTGCACACTTGGATTCCTTAGTGAAACATCCAAAATGGCCTTCTTGCAAGGAGGATGCAGTCAGTGATCCACGTACTGACCAACAGCTGTGTGTGGAAGGCACCGTGCCCACCACAACAAAAGGCCAGTGAGGTCTGCTGAGCAGATGAGTCGCTTTTCTGGACCCTTCCAGGCTTGCAGTTGGCTCAGATGAAAAGCTCAGGCTTATGAGCTGCCAGAAAGTATTTGGCAAAAAGCCCACCTTTTTTCTCAAGTACAAGCATTCAATTGACTTGATTCCTCGGAGAGATTTTTGAAGGTGAAAGCAAGTTCATTGTCCACTTTTAATGACCCTTAACTTCTAACGACATAATAGATGTGAAAGTGATTTTTTTTAAATGCAATGCAAATGCAAGGTGTTTTAGTCATTATTTCGGTACCTGAGGAAAATGTAAGAACACAAAGCCATACATGTACCAAGGCACCACCTGAGTGTACTTGGTTTCACGATCTACTTTAGCCCTCTGAAGTGTAGACTCCATCGAGGCTATCCTTTTGTGGATTGTGTACTGAAGTTGCTTTTCTTTGTTTTCCCAGCATACACTTGTGACACTTCCAACCTCTTATATGTATATGGTAAATACAGGCTGTTTTTCAAACAAGATAAATCAAATGCTAGCTAGAAAGTGTGCCTAGAGTTTAAAGCATTCTAGAATGTACTCCCATATAACAGCTATACTTATATAATACCTACATTGTGCCAGTGTTTTATATATGTGAAGTGCTTTAACCCTCACAACAAACATAGGAGGGATGTAGTATTATTACCTCCTTTTTACAGATGTGAAAACTGCAGTACACAAGGTGAAGTGAGAGGCCCCAAATCACACAACTAGTAAATGGCAGTGTCAGACCTCAAATCCTACTAGTCTGTCTTCAGAGTCTATATAATTAACCACTGCTCCCTGTGCTTTTAAAGATTAGTTTTATGGATATTGTGCTATTTCTAATAAAAGGATATAATTTTTGTTATATATGTTTCTTCTTAGCCTTCACTTTTGGATCTTGGACCACATGTGCTATTATCATATTTTAGCTCATAAGAGACTTCTCTGATAATTTTGTGTAAAATACATTTATAGAACATTTGTATCTTATAAATGTAATTTTTCTTACCATTATCTCATTTGATCCCCCTTATCAACCACTAGAATACACAGAGCTTTATCCTCATTTTTCAGATGAAGAAACAGACCAAAAAAGACTAAATAATTTGTTCAACTCCGTATCACCAGTTTGTAGCAGTTCTGTGACTAGAAACCAAATTTCCTGGCTCTTAGTCCTGTATTCTTTCTAGTATTTCAAATCATCTCTTCACTTCTCTCCTTTATGCTTTTGGAAAGAAAATTGAGAAGAACATTAAGAACCCCAGCAAAATTGGAGAGGCATTTCTTGAGAAGCATTTAAAATAATTTAAGAAGTCTTCACAAAAGTAGTAGGCAAAAGTGTGTTACATTAACGACGACTCTCATTAGGTCAGTGCGTGCAGCTAGGTTCTGGTTTATTAATTTTCAATTTTTTCATTTTTGGGCCTGTCTAATCTGAACATTTTGCAGTACAACTCTGAGTGCTCTCATGCTTTGTGCTATTGTTTTTTTAAGGTAGCTCATTTGCACTTGTTCATCATCCTGATCCTTCCCCCAGTCTTCTGGGCTCTGTTGCTAATTATTGACCCAGGAAAGCCTCAGAAGGGGCAAAGGCAGCTAAAATTGGAGTGCTCTTTACTTAGACTTATAATGCATTTTCCATTTTTCAGAAAGACTAAAATAAAGCATTTTTAGCTGCCAGATTCAGAAACCATTCAGTTATATGGGCACTTGAGTTTCTGCTAAAGAATCACTACTCAAATTATTATTATTGTTTTTTTTTTTAGTATTTCATTCACAGCCAGTCTAGGGAGTGTGTGTGTGTGTGTGTGTGTGTGTGTGTGTGTGTGTGTGTTTGTGTGTGTGTGTATTTCTCTTTCTGTATTAACATATAAGACACAGCAGAATAATAATGTGTCCATTCATTCCATAGATATTTCTCAAAAAGTTGCCAAGAATAAAGAATAGTACTAAAAAAAGGTGGAGGATGGTTAGGTGTAAAATTACCTCCTCCCAGGACCTGGCAAATGATAAGTGCTTCAGAAATATTTATCAAACTGAAATGAGCTGTTACATGGACTGTATTCTCTGGCTTTGGAATCTATTGGGGAAATGATGAAGTCATTAAATATATGAGAATTGGAAAGGAATTTAGGAATCATCTCATGCAGCCCTTTTATTTTAAAGATGAAGCAATGGAAATGCAAGAAAGTTATGCGTCTTTTCCAAGCAAGATCACATATCTGTTTAGAAATAGTATGCTTTTTTCATCATGACATGTGCTTTAGAGATTACACATATGTCAGTGTCTGCAGTGCAGGGCATAATGTGAGGAGAGCCGATGAATGCTTTAGAACAGTGCTACCCAGTGGAAATATAATGCACACTCCATATACAATTTTAAATTTTTATCAGTAACCACATTTTAAAACGTTTAAAAATCAGTGGAATTATTTTTTTTTCATACTAAGTCTTCAAAATCCAGAGTATATATTATATTTTTGACACATCTCAATTTGGACTAGCCATATTTTAAGTATTTAATAGTTACATGTGTCTTGGGGGGCTACTCTATAAACTATATGACTCCAGAATCACAGAGATGGGAAAATAATAATGTATATTTAAAGCTGCAGTATTTTTACCATTGGTTTTTTTTTCAAGTTTTTTTTACCACAAAGTACAAAAATGAAACTTAAACAGACTCAACAAATTAAAATTAAAAAAAACTAGAGTAGACCTATACCATTTGACAGATTGCATCAACAGTTACAATTTTAGACACCCCTACCCCTCCACACAGAAATTAGTGAATAAGCAGATTGTCAATAGTACTGGCTCAAATGGTTCTACATATAACTTCTACCAAACTTTCAATGGAGGGGTAACTTCTGCCTTATACAAATTATCTCATTTTACAAGTAACTATAAGTATACAATAAGTTCCATTTGCAACACTATAGGAGCTTGAACTGTCTGCCAATTTTTAAAGAATATGCTCAAGCAATAATCTTGGTTATCTGTATTATCTTACATTTCCTTATGAATATTGAGAGTTTGTTCTATTATTGATAAATACAAGGGTACTGCTGTTTAATAGACTGCTGCATAGGTCTTTTTGCTTTGCATTTACTGTTTAAAGCATAAAAATGAAGGTAGCAAGAGGATTTATCTTTCTGGCTATTCTTGAAATTCCTGTTTCTAACAAGATATTCTGCAAAAGCAAAGATACTACTGCATTGTTCAACGTTTCCACAAAAGGTTAATATAATTGTGGGTTCAGCTATCACCTTGACCTTTTCTTGGATCTTTGATCAGAGTTTAGGTAAATATGTTGGTAGGTTTCCCCCTTTTAAGTTCCTGAGCTTTTGAAGTAAAACCAGAGCTGAGATAGGAAAGTGAACAGCAAGGGGCAGAGCACAGCAGAAACTGAATTAGGTCACTTTTCTAGAGGCTTCTGAATTTGGTACAGTAGGATTTCTGTGATCATGTTAAACCTAGCTTTTCAAAGAGCTACTACTGTTCCATTTTATTCTCTGGCCCAGAAAATAAATCAGAAGACTTCTACATCGTTTTCCTCAAAAGCTGATTCTGATTCTCTGTATGATACCACATTAATAAAGTTTTCCCTATTAATCACCATAATGCCATGCAGCCTTCTAAGATGTTTTCTTTAGTTCTTAGTTCCTTTGCAGTTGCATCTCCAAGCATAAATTCTCATTAATATCAGTACAGTGAGGAAGGTAGACATGTGTCAGTCAGTGAGAATGCTTGCAGCTGTAACTGCCAGAAAGTCGTAACTTAATTGGCTTTAGCCATAAGCCATCCTGAGGTGGGAGGCTCTAAGTCACTCAGTAACTCAGTGATATTATCAAAGGCATCCTGCGTCTTTTTCTTCTTTCTCTTCTGCCATCCTCAAGTGTTGGTGAGTTTTCTGGTTTGTTCCGGTAATCTTGAGATGTCAGTCACAGGTCCAACTATTACATGCAGATAACTATGGCCAGTCGGAAAAGAGGATCTTCTTTTTAAGTCTTCTTTTAAGAAAGAAAAAAATTATTTCCAGATGGTCTTCCCTTTTCCCACTTCCCTTCAATGTCTCATTGGCCAAAATTGTTTCACATGCTTATGTCTTAACCAATCACTGCCTTGGAAATGGTACTTTCATGATTATCTGAGACAATCAGGTTTCCCTCATGGTGGCTGGGGCTGAGGCCCACCTCCCTGTAAGTATGTGGCTGCAAGGGTAGGCGGATATTTGAATTTCACTGGGGGCCTATTAGGAAGGAATGGTTCTTGGGTAGGCTACCCATAGAGCCAACTACAAGTAAATCAGAAACCATAGTATCATAAGTGCTACAGGTAAATGCAAGATGCTGTAGTAACACGCAAGAAGAGCCCCTGGCCATGCTTGCCTGAGCAAGAGGAGAGAGGAATGTCAGAGTGGGCTTTTAAAGAAAATGTTATCTGATCTGAGATATAAAGTTCAAGAGGAGATAGCCAAGGAAAGGGTGGTGGAAGGAGAGAGAGGGTATCAGGTAGACACAGTATCATGTGCAAATGACTGGGAATAAGATAAATTGTGGTGGTTTGGGGAGATGCAAAAAAAAAAAATTAGTTTGCCTAAGGTATAGAGCATAAGTTGGAAAGTCAGTCAGAAATAGGGCCAGAGAGTTAAACTGTAGATCGTAAAAGATCTGATAAGTCACATAGAAATTTCTACTTAATTCTGCTGCAGTGGGGAGCCAGTAAAAGATTTTTAACCAGCAAATGACATAATCAAATATGCACTTCAAAAAGAATGACTTTGGCTGCTGTGGGAAATTGAATTGCATATCTTCAAGACCAAAAGTAGGTAGAACATGTGAGAATCAATTACAATATTCCAGGAAAAAGTGGTGAAGGGCTTTAAGATAATGTCAGTGGGGCTGGAGAGAGGTGAATAGGTTTGATTGCTATGTAGGGGTTTTAACTAAATGGGACTTGGTTAATAGGTAAGAGAAATAGGGATTAATAATCACTTAGATTTCTGGCTTGGAGAACTAGGAGGATGAGAATGACATTTACTGAGTTAGGATATCCAAAGGAGAAGCAGATTGGGGGCATGAGGAGTAAATTAATTTAAATTATAACTAATGAAGGGCTTATTCTGTATGAAATTCAAGAGACGTATTCCAGTCCTTAAAGCATTTTCAGATCCAAGGGATGTATTAACCAATAAGTGGTATAGAACAATACTAGGGGTACTATAATTTATTACAGATGGTGATCAATAAGGCAAGAGAGAGATAAAAGAGCTTAAAGAAGAAATTGCCTCTCAGAAAGAATTAATGGGAGAATCTGATGTTCTTCATGAAAGATAAAAAATTTTAGTTGAATCTTGCGTATAAAGATGAGACAGATGGGAATTGTCGAGGGGTGGAGGCACTGTGCACTACATGAAGCATATTTAAGGAATGATAAGAGTCTAGATTGCTAGCAAACTTGAAAAGGCAAAATAAAATAGAAAGTTTAGGGACTAGTTGAATTAGTCAGAACTGTTGAGATCCCAAGAGAAAAACAAAATTCACATTTTCTATGTTGATCTATTATTGCAAGGTGCGTTAGTCAGCTATTGCTACAGTAATGCTACCGAACAATCAACCACAAAATACCAGTAACATTTGCTGCTTGCTCATAGGCCTGCTAATGGGTCAGAATAGTGCTCTTCAGGCTGCAGGTTGCCTTCATGCTTGTTCTTCATGTTTCTCCTTCTTGGGCAAATGATCTCCCAGGGCATATCCTTGTGGCACAGTTTACAACTCCCAGTGTGGCAAGTAGAAACATTCAATACCTTGTAAGTCCTCAGCTTAGAAAGCAGTATCATTTGTGCCCAAATTCTGTTGGCCACAGCACATAATATGACTAAACCCAATATCACTGAGGGAGGCGAGCATGAGGAAGAAAAGGATGGTAAATATTTGCTGCAATGCCTAATGCATAATGTAAATATAGACAGCATTGGACTTGACCCATAAACCATAAAGGTTCTAGAAAACCAGTGTTCCCAACTGTGGAGTGCCCAGTGAACTTCTTGACAAACTCAGGAGAGTAACCTCCATTTGTGTGACCTTCTTTCTTTGCTCTTTATTTGTGCTTTTCAAAGGGATGACATGAGCCCATAAACTACTCATTGGGTTGCTTGGTCAGAATCAGAACCAGCTACTTCAGGACTGTCTCATTTCATGATTAGTTGCCTTTGGTCTCATGCAATGGTATCAGTTCATTCCTCCAGAGGTTTATGTTCCCTCCCTCACCAGCAATACTGAGTGATAAGAACTAAAGCAATAAAAAATGATTGAACTATTTTCCTTAGTATGTAGTTATTGGACTTATTCCAAAAATCCAGCACACTTATAAAAACCAAACTAAGGCATTTTGCTGGCTATTGTGCCAATAGTGTGTCTGAATTAGTCCTGAGAATTTATGCGGCCCATGAAAGAGACATAACTTTCCTAAGATTGCACAGCTAAGTTGCATATCTGAGACTTGAAGACATCCTCAGATTATGTTATCTCTAAATCTCTAATTGCTATGTAAACAAAAGATTTTAGCCATTTTTTAAATTCCTGAATCAAGGGTACATAACTAAAGTTGTATTCAATCAATCCAAAAATTCTCAAGCCCAAATAATCCTAGGACTTGAGCAGACCTTATGGTGTGTGTGCACACATGTGCATGCATGTACTGTATTTTTAGATTATTTTTTTAAGAGGGACCAGTGACATGATCATACAATACAACAGAAGAACTCTCTCCCTGTTTCTCTTTAATTCTCAAATTATACTCAGCACTTGTTCTTTCATTCTGTGGCTTCTGTGCTGCTAACAGTGACCAGTGACTCAGGAAGGCTGCATATAGTGAAGAAAAAGGTACCTTTCCAGGCACAGTTCAGTCCTGAGGCTCCTTTTCACACCATCTCATAGACATTTCAGAGCAAAACTCTAGCTTTTTTTTATGACTACTTTTCCATTCCACATTTTTCTTAATGTTGCAGAAGATATTTGAGAGCAAGGAAAAAAGAACAGGGAGAACACAAAGGCAAGAAGACGAGCAAGACGCCAGATTTCAGAAGTATATTTATATTTAGTTCTTTACAAATTAAATTCTGCTGAGACCCTTAAATATTAGCTGTCACAGGGGTTGTGCTTGAAAAACTTGATTCCAACCCTGAGCATGAAAATCTTGTCTAGGCAGGGCAGTAGATTGGAGGGTTATCATTAAACATTATAGGAGGAAGGCCCTGTTCAATGCCAGGTTCCAGGAGTGCCCTCTCAGGGAGCCAGGGAAAGACATAGGCCAGATAACACGTCTGATGTATGGAGAAAAGACCTGCGGGTTCCATGTTGGAGGAACAGGAGCAAAAGGGAAATCAGACTGAGAGAATGAAAGCTCAATAGATGCACAATAAACAGACTGAATAAAGTACAGATGGAATCAGGTCAAGTTTAATATGAGTGTCCCTGGGCCCTGTGTTTCATCCCAGTGTTAAGTGCAGGAAATGATTGGATTTCTCCAAGGATGGGTCTTTAGAGCAACAGACTTTAGAAATTGAATACTTTAAAATTATTTTCTGTAAACAAATTTATCAATAGAAAAAAAATAGATTACTTAATTGGTTTATCTTAATGAAAAAACAACAAAAAGCTTCAACAAATAATTGTTGCTGATTGGTTGGTGGGTTGGTTGGTGAATAATAAAAAGGAAAGAAGGAAGAAAAGAAAGGAAGGAGTAGGGGAGGAAAGGAGGTGAGAGAGGGAGATTTGAAAGGGAAATAGGTGTGCTCTAAATTCACTATTTTTAAAAGCCTATAGTTATTAGCAAATTATACCCTCAATCAGATTTTATATAACTTTTTTCAATCTTCACAACTTATATTTGTCATATATTAATGTGCTATATTCATAAAATGATTTTGAGATTTTAAAGCAATAATTAACAATATAGTAGCTCATTTAACATATTTACAAGTTGCTGGAGACAAGATATGGATAATGAATTATATCAAATGAGTAAAAATATAAGTAAATGCTTTTAAGTTAAAACTCAGTAAGTTATTACGATTAAAATTGTTCACCTTATTTTCCTCCTGTGTATGGGTTTCTCATAAATAGTAACTTATACCTATGAAAATATAGGGTTCTATAAAGTCTGGAAATATATATATTTTATATCTTAACAGACTGAAGATGCCTTTCCTGATATTATGTATAGCCTATGTTTCCAGACTAAGTGCCAGGCGCTATTCTAAGTGTTAGGCACCATTCTAAGTGTTTTACTGTTCATTTAGATTGTCTGGCTAGTGTTTTTCTCACCTTATCAGCACCCCACTCTTATTAAGTGAATTTGCTTAAACACACCTGCACATGCACACATACACACTTTTGCATTTCAAAGCCTGGCTATTATGGAACTCTAAAACATGAGAGCTCAGGGTCAAACACCAAGATTCAATAAGGTATGGCTGGGGATGTGACCAGGACTATCCTAGCATTTATGGCTGTGTACTGAGTGGCTTCTCCACTGACCTTTGGAGGTAGTTTTGCTTCACTGCTTTAGAAATGGTGTGGAGACTTAACTTATTTCACTTTTTGGTGTTTGTCTGGGTTCCTGTAGAACTGGCTTCAGGTTGAGAAGATATCCTCCCACCTGCATTTGGAAAAATACATTTCTAACACTTCTCCTGATATGGAAATTTTTAAGTCATTGAAAAACTCATACTGCAGCATTTGTAGAAACAATTTCAGAACAGAGTACTTTATGGCTTTTCCTAAAAGAATTTTAACTGTGCATGTATAAGTATTACCAATGCATAAAATATATAGTTGGTTAATCCAAAAGACATAACTATATCATACATAGTAGTTACAGGTCACCTCAAAGATATTAGTTACATCTTTTTGTAGAGACTCTGTTGTTATTTCACTCACACAAAAGAATAAACACAGAATTAAGGTTGAAATTTATATAAGACCAGTCTAAAGCCAGCCATAGCTATGTAATTTCCATGATTTTCTCCCAATCAATGGAAAATTACTGTCAGCTGAGCCAGAGTCTGCAGACTGTGAGCAAATGTCTGTTTCCTTCCCACAACTGAGTGTTTGAAACTTTTTTCAATCAGTAAAATTACCATTAAAGGTCAGAGATTAGTTTTTCATGCATGATGGATTCCATTTGCTTTAAAAGTATTATACCAGGAGAGTAGACTTTTTTCTGACTTTAGAATCAAATTAGAATTCAAATATTCAGAGTTTTGAGTCAACCTCAAACCATTTTATTTTGTTTATTTTCCCTTGACAAACTATTATTGTTTTAAATAGGGTAGGAGAAAGGGTCTTGGGAAAAAAAAAAAAAAAAATATATATATATATATACACACACACACACACACACACACAAACACAGACACACACACATATGTATATGTACTCTCTCATATTTGAAATTAGCATGTAGTTTAAGGATACTGCACACAGCTCTGTGACTTGAATTTCCTTAGATTATGAGCATTTTGAAAGCAGGGACTTGATTTTTTTAACTATAAATACCTTTCATATTTGATAACCTGTTCCTTTTCCTGTGCGTATTGTCTTAACTAATGACTGCCCACAATGAACGTTAAGGGCTATGGTCTTCCTTTTCATAAAGATAAAAGAATTTCCCAAATCACTGTTTATAAAATAAAAGATTAGAAAAATTCACCTGTGTGAAAATTGAGCTAGGCTTCTATAACATAGCAGCCATCTTGTGCGGAAAGAGGCTGCTTACATGGTTTATTTCTTTAACGCACGGCTGCTAATTACAAAAACAGCATACATCCAGAGATTGTGAAAAAAGAAGTGAAAAAAATCTTGCCTAGTATTCTACTACCATAACACAATTATGTTTAACGTTTTTCATATTTTTAATTTGTTTTCTCTTTCCAGAAGTTCTAATCTGTCTGTAAATGTACTATTGGGGTCTGCTTCATTGACGAGCGGAATATTTTTCCCTCTTTCAGAGCTTTTTTTTTTAATGGCTTCTTTTGTGTATTTGAAACAATTTCAGCTTAATCCTATTGCATATATTCTATAAGTAGCTGTCCTTCATGAAACAGACATCTTTTTCTTTTAAAAATCAAGGAGATTATACAGAACTTTGTGCTTTTAATTACTGCATGGCAAACTAATTCAGTCTCATATCCTTTCCAGTTAATAGGGATTTGTCCCTAGTTATATGACCTAAGCAAGCTCTTTAACTGTGCTCCACCTCAAATTTGCTTATCTGTAAAACATGGATAATATTATTTTTTAGTCTAAAACTTCCTCTAATATGACAGAAAAGACCAATGTGAAACAATTCCCTAAATTTGTCAATAAACCATGTTACATTTATAAAAATGTCCCCAGTGTACCCAGACCAGAGGAATCTGTGGCTTATCCTAAAATGTGTATTATGTATTCATTCTCAAGGTATATGCCAACAGTTAAGTTAGAAATCCATCCCTTTCTCTGTCATTTGTCCAAAGTCAATTACTCCATGCTTCTTTTACATAAGGAAAACTGTCTTAAAAGGAGGAAGTAAGATCAGGGACAAACAAAAGTTAGTCAGGTCTTTCATTTTACTGCCTTTCAAGATGTTAAGATCAGAGAACTTAGACATGCATAAGCTTTGGTTTGAGGAATAATTGAGTCAACCATCATAACAGAGGGCCTGAAAGTATCTGAAGACAGAATGAATAGTTTCTAGTAAGCCAGTCCACTCTCAGCTCTGAGAACATCCAGCTGCATAACCTCAAGGGAACTGCGTGGAAAAAATTAAGGGAAATGCTTTGGGCTTTAGAGCTTTTCATTTCCTATGAGCAAGGCATCTCCTGCCCTTGTCTCACCCATGTCTCCATTGTCCTCGTGCAGTCTTCCTGCTGGTTCACTGTGTGCCTGGCAAGTCAGGTTCTTCTGCGAGGGAAAGACTGTTTTAAGTTGTTTATGAATAGAGAAAGCAGATTCAGTCAGACGTAATCTGACTCTGTATGCCTGCAGGGGTTGTGGCCTTTGTTAGATTATTATGCCTGTAATTTGGGATGTCATGCTGCAGAGATGTAAAGTGGGATGGGCCTGAAATAGGTCTTGTAATAAAAAGGCAGTTAGGAAAGCCTGCTGGTCTCCTGCCTGGTTACTGCTATCTAAGTGCAGCAATGTGTTAACTGATTTTAATAAAGAGTTGAAATCATTGTTAACTGGCCTCCCTCCCACTGAGCGAAGAAGGCAGATTATACACGCACATATTTGCCTCCCCTAGTGAGTGGTGTGAATGCAGCTGCTTCTGAAGGGCCAGCACGTGGCCTTCTTAAAACTTTCCTTGGCTGGGGTTTTCCCTTTTTGCCAATTGGTGCCCACCAAGCCAGTGGATGCTCTCAACATCTAGGCAAATGCCAAAAACATCATCTTTGGCTCAGGTGTGCACTGGCCTGTTAGAGGCAACTGCCATGCAGAGAAGGAATGTCATCAGCTGCTAGAATTATCAGCCTGGATTGACAGCTGCAGGAGGTAGTGCCTGCCTATAGTACTGAGGCCATGACCCACCTCTGGAGGGACCACAGCCTCATCCCTAGAGTAGAACTGGAAATTCTCTATTGAGACAGGAAGGCAGCACTTGAAACTGGCAGGTTTTGGAGTGAAATGTCTGAGGACAGAATTTCTCATTTCTGCACCTCTGCCCATGTATAAGGCGGCAATGTTTTCATAGAGGTGAAGAAGGCAGGTGTCCAGTGGTTATTATGACATCTGTTTACCACATTCCAGTCACCGTGCCATGTTTCACAGCCATTGTCAACTACATTTGGTGAAGACTGTTTCCTTCTTCCACAACTGGAACATTGACACTAACCACATTCTAGAGTTCATTACATAGAGCTGTGTCTGTGGGTAAGTTAATAGGTAGTTTTAAATAACTAGAAATAGTCTTTTCCTCTTCCATGTAAGCCAAGATTATATTTCCACTTCTCCTTCTGCCCATCTGAGTACAGTTTATATATAAACCAACAGCAAGATGGAAATTTACTCTGAGTTTTGTGATGTTTTCACTTTAAGATGCTGCAGTTCTAATCCTTTATACATTTATTTCCTTTTTCGCATTTCAGCCCCAGTATATAGCATCACTCACCTGCTCTCGAACATGATTATCAACTGTTTCAGCTATTGCTGTAACATTTAACAAAATGTCCTATGTTCAAAGACTAGAGGAGCCCAGGTAGTTTCTTTTAAACAGAAGGACTAGTTTTCATGATCATAAACATGTAAAGAAAAATGTCACTTTTGAAATTTCATGAATCTTGTGGCTATACCGATTCCAAATCCAAACTCAGACTGGCAATCTGCCTTTATGATTGCAAAGTCCTGTAGCTTGTTATCTTTATGTACCTCTTGACTAAGTATTTAAGTGAAATAAAGAGTCTAAATGTTACGGGAGTTGAGTCCAGGCAGGTTCTACGGCCCTCAGTTTTTGTCTTCTTGGAAGAAAAAAATTCAGCCAAGAGACAGATGTAGATTTAAGGCAGAAGCAAAAGTTTATTGAAGCAAAGTGCATTTGGAAGGGACCAAGTTTGCAACTGGAAAGATTGAGTGTCCCGCCTGATTGTTGGCTCAGGTCTCAAAAGTTACTATTTCCTGATTCTTCCTGATCTCCTCCCTTCATACTTCCTTTTGGGCCGGCTGTTGGCTAATCACCACATGCTCAGTGACTTGCCAGTATCTGGGAGGGGTTGCATGCACCATTTGGTGGTTGTAGTTACTCACATGTACTCTTCAGTCCATTTTCCTTTACTGGTCTAATGCCCCCAGAGGAAGGTCATATACCAGTCAAACTCTGCCATTTTGCCCCTTACTGTGCATGCCTGCTCAATTCCTAGGATTTTATCACAAAGTTGTTGCCTACAAGCTTAAGATGTTTCCTGCTTGTTAGGAAATTTTCCCCTCCCTGGTGCCAGCCATGACCGTCTGTCATTCCTGAAGAGGCCACCTGATAATCACATGACAGTCATTTGACTGTCTCCTGACATTCCTCGGGGCCCTATCCTGCCCTGCTCATATCCGCCTATCTACCTACCCTAACATATCACCCCCTCAAGAGTTTGAGACTCAATTATTTGGGGCTAGTGAATGAAGGTCAGTCTTCTGTGGCTGCTTCCTGCTGAAATAAGGGCAGTATTTGTCCTCTGGGTCTCAATCTGTTGCTAATTGTCAGAATAGGATGGTCCTATGCGTAGGTAGAATTGGTGTCCAGAAAGGTCCAGGGGAAACAGGTGTATGTTTTGATCACATTTGGGTAGGGAGGTAGATAGTCCTGTATTGCAGAATTTCTGCTCCTCAGTTCAGCTAAATCCAGGTTCCATGTCACGACCAGGAAAAGTGAGGCAAGCAGACACGTGGAAGGGTGAGGGGAATGGAATATATTATTTATTGGGTGAAAAGGAAAAAAAGAAAAGAAAACTTTCAGCAAAGTGAGAGGGGTTTCTGCCAGCAGGATCCCATCTCACAGAATGGATTCCAGGCCCCCACACACAAGCTAAAGATCCCAGGCTCCTTACCCCGCACAAGGCATGAACTTCCTGGTGGCTTTACCCCATCCTCCCAGTGCACAAACTGGTGGGAGATTCTCCAGGGATCCTCCCTCTTATCTGCCTCCTGCATCTATCACCTGCATTATTGGGAACTTGGTTTGAAATTATATCCTGGAGAAGACAAATGTATCTACTAGGTTAAAAGGCAGTGGCGAAAAAGAAGTAGACGTATGAAGACAGCTGATTGCAGCAGGGGAGGAACCATGTGAGCAATGGGAGAGCAGATTTTACAGAGTTCCAGATGGAATCTGCTGAGGAATTTTCTTTCCCAGAGTCATGAAGCCACTTAGCATGGTCACAGATTCTCTTTATATGTTCCTCTACTTGCCCACTATTGTTGACATACGTGCAATAGGGTTTATTGATGACAGCACAGACTCTGCCCTGTTCTGCAAGGAGGTAATCTGAAGCTAATCTATTGTCTATGACTACATTAGCTACTGAATTTAGTGAAGCCTTGAGTTTAGAGATTCCGTTGCCAGTTCTCTGACCTAGGTCTCCAATTTGTGTAGAGAGGTTTTGGAGGGTGACTTTATGGTAATTTAATCCTCGGTATGGGGCAGATAATCCTATGGCAGCCCCTAGCCCTACCATTATAAGGCTGAGAGCTCTCCTTTGTTAAGAATTTGTAATGTTATAGATGGTTATACCTGTTCCTTGTGTCCCCAGGAGTCCTAGGGCACATCCCCTGTATATTGGGTGTTATCTACGCAGATTAAAAGGTTTGCAAGTGAGGGGGTTGCATAAGTTCTTTTAGAACTTCCCTCATAGGGCAGTTTATTTTGTTTAGGTCCATATAAAAATACATAGCCTGGAGGGTGTAGGCCCATTGGGGAATGTTGGTTTTGAACCAAGTGTAAGCATAAGCAATCCCACCATGAATAAGATCCAGAGTACTGGGGCTACCTTATGTTGAGGTAGCATTTATTTGAAAGAAAAGAAGGCATTACTTATAATTTCATTGAAAGAGATATTATAGATCTTCCAGTGACTCACAGGAATACTCAGATGCTGGTCCTATTGTTGATTCTTCAGAAACCCCCCAAGGTTTTATTTAGGAATGATGTATCCAACTAGAGATGCCAGGAACTTTGATAGCTGTTGCAGTGGAAAGTAAAACAGTAAAAGGGCCTTTCCATAAGGGGGTTAGTTGAGATTTTGTAGATCTATCACTTTAGGTTTTAATAAGGACCTGGGTGGGTACACAACTTGGTTGTTAGAAGGGTCTGGAGCCAGTAATACTCTCTGTATATATATTTGGTTCTATGTATGAAATTCTCTGTCTTGGATTTGGATACTTTGTACCCTACATTTTGCTAAGAAGTTTAAGGTTTGTACTGCATATTGTTGTGCAAGCTTTATGGAGGGGGAGCAGATGAGTAAGTCATCTACATAGAGTAGAAGTTGTCCCCACTCGAGATATAGCTTGGTTAAATTTCTTTGCTGGGTCTTGTCCAAATAAGTGTGGGATATCTCTAAAACCCTGAGGTAGGACTTCTGGCTTTCGTGGGAGACACTGGGATATTAGGGGGAAATATCAAGTCAGATGTTGTGTAAATATTAAGTGGATACCCATTTTGGAAAGTATATTCCTACTGAAGAGCAGTGTGAGGCATTTAGACATTGCCAGGGACTGGTGAGAGAATAGTAATCAGTCCCATAAGCAATATAAATAAAGGGGATGTGAATCTTTAGAGGGAGGGGTTGCTACTTGCTCCTATTACCCAACAGAATTTGGAAGAAAGTTGCCTAGAGAAAAAGGTTAGCACAAAGTAGGCAGCTCTTGTATTTGAAAGGATATTTATAGCCCTACCTGTCATTTCCAGAGTTTCCCTTGGCTCTGTTTCTTTAATGATGATGTCTGATTTAGAAGCTGACCAGAGTGGAGGGCCCCTTCAGTTCAAGGCCATTATTGGATGAGGGTTCAACTGGGGGACCTTTTGGATCCCAGGGCAGTCCCTCTTCCAGTGGGTGAGCTTATCACAAAGGAGGCAGGATGTGTGGGGCTTCTTCCCATTTGGCCCATTTGGAAAATTCCTTCTCCAGTAGCCTGGTCTTTCGCATCAGTGGCAGTTACCTGGACAAGGGTCCTTAGGGGACCCTGGAGGGGGCTGGTGGGCTTGTAAAGCAGCCAATGGTTGAGTCTGCATCTTGTCCCTACATTTCTCCTTTTCCTTAGCCCTGTCCTCTTTGTCCAGATCTCAGTTATAAAAGACTGAGAGAGCTAATTTGAGGATTTCTGGCATAGGGGCACTGGGTTCTAAGGCTCTTTTGTAAATTTTCCTAATGTAGCAGCTTGGGTAAATTTTCCTTTAGGACTAGTCCCTCAGGAGATTCTGGGTTTAAGTTTGGTGTGCTTATAAGAGTTTCCTGTAGCCTTTTCAGAAAGGCTATAGGATTTCCATTTGGCCCCTGGTTTATGGTGGCTAATTATTGTAGTTTAGTGGCTTGACCTTCCTTCATTTTATTACCTCTATTAGACACAGGAGCGTATGGTTCCTGGCCCATATTTCCACTTTGGCATTGTAGTCCTGATTGGGGGTCCTGCTGGGGAACAGCTGTAGCCCCTCCAGGGTAGTTGACATTTTCCAGGTGTAAGTCATTCCCACAGTGGATTGCTACTTCACAGATGGTCTGTCTTTCCTCTTGTAAAAGGGCTTGTCCCAGGAGTACATTTATGTCCTTCCAAGTTAATCTAAATGTAAGAACCAATTTGGGGAAGCCCTCTATGAGCTTCTTGGAGTCATCTGAGAACATTTTTAGGTTTTTTCTAAGTTGTCTAAAGTCCTGCATGGAAAAGGGGATCTGGACCTGGACAAGTTCAGTTGGCTCACTCACCTCCTGTAAGCCTGGAGAAGAGAACTTAGGGGCCCATTGTAAAGTGGGGTCAATTCCAAAGGTCTGGGAGTGGGATAAATAGGGGGAGCATCCAGGGGTGGCTGGTTTTCCCTCTTTCGCCTCCAAAGGAGGAGGTAGTTTTTCCTTTTGGCTTCTGGAGGAAGAAATGTTGTAGGGGAGTCAGCAGAGGAGTCTCCAGGGCCAATGCAGGGCCCTGGAGGAGGTGGCTAAGCATAGCTAGGATGTGAGGTTTGCCTTACAAGCTTTACAAGGATTAGGGTCTTCCCTTTAGGCCATGAAGGTTTGTAAATAGGGGACCTCTAGCTTTTTGCCCTGATAATGGCAGAAAAGGTCTAGCTGGAGAATGGTATTAAAATTTGTATTTCCATTCTCTGGCCAGACTTCCTCTGCAATGAAAAATTAGTTTTTCCATTTTAGGATTTGGGGGTTGGGTTTATCCCAGTTTTTAAGGATGCATCCAAGGGGTGAGTCCCAGGGTATGGAGGCACAGTTATCTATCTGTAAGACAGAACAGAGGAGAGTAGGGAAGAGGAAAGAATCTCTTCTTCATCTTTTTTTTTTTTTTTTTTTTTTTTTTTTGAGACAGAACCTCTCTCTGTCGCTCAGCTGGAATGCAGTGGTACAATCTCAGCTCATTGCAACCTCCACCTCCTGGGTTCAAGTGATGCTTGTGCCTCAGCCTCCCAAGAAGCTGGGACTACAGACACATACCAACAAGCCCAGCTAATTTTTGTATTTTTAGTGGAGATGGGGTTTTGTCATGTGGGCCAGGCTGATCTGGAACTCCAGACCTCAGGTGATCCACCCACCTTGGCGTCCCAAAGTGCTAGAATTACAGGCATGTGCCACCACGCCCAGCTGAAAGCCTCCCTTCTTGATCCCCTTATACCTTGGATCGGAGTAGTGAGTAGGGCATCCCCCATTCATCCTGGAGTTCTGGAATAAACCAATGATTACCAGGTTCCACTAACTCTGGTCCCACATTTTCCTTCCAGGACCAGCCTTCATCTCTGTCCTAATGGTAATCTGTCCTGCACCTGTGGCCTCTGGCTGACCTGTAGCTTTGACACTGTGATCTTACAGTGACCTTTGTTCGGAGCATTCCAGCAATGAAATGATCTTCCATTCTCTCAAATTCCCATTCTCCATATCCCTTTAGGTAGGTGAGGATCTTATCCCTAGCCAGCAGCTGTAAGGGAATTGGGCCTTCCTTTCTCTGGATACAGCACTGGAGGTCCTAGTATACGTTAAGAATATAGATGGCCAGAGGAGTGGAGGAAAACCTGCATCTGAGTCCTCTTGTCATTCCTTCTGTGGATTCCTGGGGAAGCATGGAAAACAAGTATTTAAAATGACAGGACAATCCATCTGCCACCCGTGGGAATGGTAGAAATAAGGGATATTCATGGAAGGCTGCTTTTGTGCAGTCTCACAAACAGCAGCCCTTAGACCTGAGAGGACATTGCTTATCAGCCTTCTCACTATAGAGGAGGAACCGTCAGAGGGTCAGAGAGTTTGGGATGAGAGACCACAAAAGGCAGAGAAAGAATTGTCCTCTCCCCAAAGTGCAGATAGTTCCAGAAAGGAAGTAGGAGTTGCTCTTAATGGACCACATACAGATGCCCTATAGAGGCAAACAAATGACCTCAAGAGCCACTGGAAAACCTGGTCTCAGTGTGTAGCAGGATTTAACAATTCATGATAGGAAATAAAGAATTGGTGGAGACAGTCTTCCCAGTATTAAGCAGAGAAAGAAGTTGCACGATATGCAGAGTGGAAGCAGGGAAGAGGTTGACTTGCCTCCAAGACAGACAATGTGGCCAGTATGCAAGGCTATCTCAAAGTCCACAGAAAAAAAGGAGGCATAATAGGGTGTGGACTTATTGAAGAAAAGCCTGTTTTGGTTAAGGAAATGAAGGTCTCCAGTCTTTGCATGTCCTAGGCTCAAGTCCTATCACCCTTGTGCGCCACCTGTCCAAAAGGACCACAGTGACTTAGGTCCTTACGTCTACTCAGTACAGACTCTGAAGTCCTCCACCTCTGCCATCGTCCAACAGGATGAACTGAGGAATCAGCTAGGGGGAACAGTGACCAAAGGGAATTTTTCTGGAGATTGGCTGGTGAGTGAGAGAGCAAGAGAAAGAAGACCTCACGTAAGCAGAATTGGGTGCCTCCAGCCAAAGATGGCAAGGCACAGAGGGTCTTACTGAGAAGCTGCAATATGAGTCATGACACCAAAATGTTACTGGCCGCGAGTTTGGGCAGGATACATAGTCCTTGGTTCTTACCATCTGAGAAGAAAAAATCCATCCAAGAGACAGTAGATTTAAGATGGCAGAAAGGAGGCAGGACTAGATTGCAGCTCTGAACAGAGCAGCATATGCAGTCTCACATTGTGAATTTTAGCACCAGATTGACTGTGAGAACAAACCAGTAATCTTGAGAGGACCCACACACCCTCTGAAGGAAACAGACTGCTCCTGCAGGACCTAGAAGACACCCCAATACTGTGAGTGCCCCAACTGTGAAAGTGGGAAAGGGAGACCCTCCTCTTCTGAACACACACCCCCACTGGAGAAGCTGAAGGTCTGTTTGCAGGAGAAGTTTCCAACTTTACCTGAAGCTGAGTCAATTTGGAGAACTGAACAAAGCACAGGGGGTAAGGAAAGTAGCAGAAAGGCCCTGGAAGCTCTCTGAGTCCCCTAGCAAGCCATCCCTGCCTGGCATCACAGGGATCCATCCGGAGGGCAGCCAGAGGAGCAAGGGGTAAAACTCCACAGGAGAAGGAAATCTCTAGCTGAGCTTTGTAACAATTTGAATGGGGTGAGAAGCCTCCTGGTCAGAACTCAGGGGAGGTCTCACATCTGGTGTGCAGACTCCACAGGTGGAGTAGAATCAAGCCCTTTCATTCACAGCTGGGAGGTGGATAGCCTGGGGCAGATTTTCAAGCTCTTCTCGCCCCAACTGAAGATGGACTCGGGCCTGTTAGCAGGTGGGAGACACAGTGAGAGTGAGACCAGCCATTTGGTTTGGGTTTGCATGGGAGCAGGGTGAGGCCTTTGACTACTGGCTTTCCCCCACTTCCCCGACAACCTGCATGATTCAACAGAGGAAGCCATAATCCTCCTAGGTTCACAACTCCAATGACCTGGGACTCTCACCCCCATCCCCCAGAGCAGGCCTAGCAAGACCAAGGAGAGTATGAGCTCAGACACACCTAGCCCTACCCCCACCTGATGGTCCTTCCCTATCTACCCTGGTAGCAGAAGACAAAGGGCATATAATCTTGGGGTTCTAGGGTTCCTCCCCATACTACCACAGCTGATGCTCTTTGGAAGGCACCACCTCCTGTCAGGAGACCAACCAGCACAAAAATAGAGCATTAAACCACCAAAGCTAAGAACCTTCACAGAGTCCATTGCACACCCCACCCCACCCCCACCCCCTCCACCAGAACAGGCACTAGTAACCGATAAAGGAAAATCTGTGAGATTAACAGCAGACTTCTCAGCAGAAAGCCTACAAGCTAGAAGGGATTGGGGCCCTATCTTCAGCCTCCTCAAACAAAACAATTATCAGTCAAGAATTTTGTATCCAGTGAAACTAAACATCATATGTGAAGGAAAGATACAGTCTTTTACAGAAAAACAAATGCTGAGAGAATTTGCCATTACCAAGCCACCACTACAAGAACTGCTAAAAGGAGCTGTAAATCTTGAAACAAATCCTAGAAACACAAGAAAGCAGAACCTCTTTAAAGCATAAATCACAAAGGACTTATAAAACAAAAATACAAGCTAAAAAAGCAAAAGCAAAACAAAACAAAAAACAAAGTATACAGGCAACAAAGAGCATGATGAATGCAGTGGTACCTCACATTTCAATACTGACATTTGAATGTAAATGGCCTAAATGCTCCACTTAAAAGATGCAGAAGTGCAGAATGGATAAGTACTCCCCAAGCGGCTATCTGCAGTCTTCTGGAGACTCACCTAACACGTAAGGACTCACATAAAGTAAAGGGGTGGGGCCGGGCGCGGTGGCTCAAGCCTGTAATCCCAGCACTTTGGGAGGCTGAGACGGGCGGATCACGAGGTCAGGAGATCGAGACCATCCTGGCTAACACGGTGAAACCCCGTCTCTACTAAAAAAATACAAAAAAACTAGCCGGGCGCGGTGGCGGGCGCCTGTAGTCCCAACTACTCGGGAGGCTGAGGCAGGAGAATGGCGTGAACCCGGGAGGCAGAGCTTGCAGTGAGCTGAGATCCGGCCACTGCACTCCAGCCTGGGCGGCAGAGCGAGACTCCGTCTCAAAAAAAAAAAAAAAAAAAAAAAGTAAAGGGGTGGAAAAGACGTTCCATGCAAATAGACACCAAAAGCCAGCAGAGGTAGCTATTCTTACATCAGACAAAACAAACTTTAAAGCAATAGCAGTTAAAAGAGACAAAGAGGGATATTATATAATGGTAAAAGGCCTTCTCCAACAGAAATATGTCACAATGCTAAACATATATTCGCCTAACAATGGAGCCCTCAAATTTATAAAACAATTACTAATAGACCTAAGAAATGAGATAGACAGCAACACAACAATAGTGGGGGACTTCAATACTTCACTGACAGTGCTAGACAGGTCATCAAGGCAAAAAGTCAAGAAAGAAACAATGAATTTAAACTATACCTTGGAACAAATGGACTTAACAGATACATACAGAACATTTCATCTAACAACTGCAAAATACACATTCTATTCAACTTTCTCCAAGTTAGACCATATGATAGGCCATAAAATGAGCCTTAGTAAATTTAAGAGAATTGAATTATGTCAAGCACTCTGTCAGACCACAGTGGACTAAAACTGGAAATCCACTCCAAATGGAGCCTTCAAAACAATGAAAATACATGGAAATTAAATAACCTGCTCCTGAGTGAGCATTGTGTCAAAAATGAAATCAAGATGGAAATTAAAAAATTATTTGAACTGAACAACAATAATGATACAACCTATCCAAACCTCTGTGATACAGCAAAGGCAGTGCTAAGAGGAAAGTTCATATTCCTAAATGCCTATATCAAAGAGACTGAAAGAGCACAAAAAGACAATCTACAGTCACACCTCAAGGACCTAGAAACAAGAACAAACCAAAGCCAAACCCAGCAGAAGAAAGGGAGTAACCAAGATCAGAGCAGAACTAAATGAAATTGAAACAGCAAAAACCATACCAAAAAAAATGAAACAAAAAGCTGGTTCTTTGAGAATATAAATAAAATTGATAGACCATTAGCAAGATTAACCAAGAAAAGAAGAGAGACAATCCAAATAACCTCACTAAGAAATGAAACAGGAGCTATTACAACTGACACCACTGAAATACAAAAGATCATTCAAGGCTACTATGAACACCTTTATGCACATAAACTAGAAAACCTGGAAGAGATGGATAAATTCCTGGAAAAATACAACCCTCCTAGCTTAAATCAGGAAGAATTAGACACACTGAACAGATCAATAACAAGAAGAGGATTGAAATGGTACTTAAAAAATTATCAACAAAAAGAAGTCCAGGACCAGACAGATTCACAGCAGCATTCTACCAGACATTCAAATAATTAGTACCAATCCTTTTGACACTATTCCACAAAGTAAAGAAGGAACCTTCCCTAATTCATTCTATGAAGCCAGCATCACTGTAATACCAAAACCAGGAAAGGACATAACCAAAAAAGAAAACTACAGACCAATATCCTTGATGAACATAGATGCTGAAATCCTTAACAAAATACTAGCTAACTGAATCCAACAATATATCAAAAAGATAATCCGCCATGATCAAGCAGGTTTCATACCAGGGGTGCAGAGACGGTTTAACATACACAAGTCAATAAATGTGATACACCACATAAACAGAATTAAAAACAAAAATCACATGATCATCTCAATAGATGCAGAAAAAGCATTCGACAAAATCCATCATCGTTTATGATTAAAGCTCTCAGCAAAATCAACATACAAGGGACATACATTAATGTAATAAAAGCTGTCTATGACAAACCGACAGTCAACATAATACTAAATGGGGAAAAGTTGAAAGAATTCCCTCTGAGAACTGGAACAAGACATTGATACCCACTCTCACCACTCTTCTTCAACAGAGTAATGGAAGTCCTAGCAAGAGCAACAGACAAGATAAAGAAATAAAGGGCATCCAAATTGGTAAAGAGGAAGTCAAATTGTCACTGTTTGCTGATGATATGATCATTTACCTTGAAAACTCTAAGAACTCCTCCAGCAAGCTTCTAGAACTGATAAATGAATTCAAGAAAGTTTCTGGATACAAGGTGATGTACAAAAATCAGTAGCTCTTCTATACACCAACAGTGACCAAGCAGAGGATCAAATCAAGAACTCAACCCATTTTACAATAGCTGTAAAAAAAAAATAAAATACTTAAGAATATACCTAACAAAAGAGTCGAAAGACCTCTAAAAGGAAAACTACAGAACACTACTGAAAGGAATCATAGATAACACAAACAAATGGGAAAACATCCCATGATCATGGGTGAGTAGAATCAATATTGTGAAAATGCCCATACTGCCAAAAGCAGTCTACAAATTTAACACAATCCCCATCAAAATAACACCATCATTCTTTACAGAATTAGAAAAAACAATTCTAAAAGTCAGATGGAACCAAAAAAGGGCCTGCATAGCCAAAGCAAGACCAAGCAAAAAGTACAAATCTGGAGGCATCACACTACCTGATTTCAAACTATACTATAAGGCCATAGTCACCAAAACAGCATGGTACTGGTATAAAAATAGACACATAGACCAATGGAACAGAATAGAGAACCCAGAAATAAAGCCCAAATACTTAGAGCCAGTGCTGATCTTCAACAAAGCAAACAAAAACATAAATTTGGAAAAAGGATACCCTTTTCAACAAATGGTGCTGGGATAACTGGGTAGCCACATGTAGGAGAATGAAACTGGATCCTAATCGTATACAAAAATCAACTCAAGATGGATTAAGGACTTAAACCTAAGACCTGAAACTATGAAAATTTACAAAATAACATTGGAAAAACCCTTCTAGACATTGGCTTAGGCACGGATTTCATGACCAAGAACCCAAAAGCAAATGCAATAAAAACAAAGATAAATAGCTGAGATCTAGTTAAACTTTAAGAGCTTTTGCAGGGCAAAGGGAACAGTCAGCAGAGTAAACAGACAACCTACAGAGTCGGAGAAAAATCTTCACAATCTATTCCTCTGACAAAGGAGTAGTATCCAGAATCTACAATGAACCAAAACAAATTGGTAAGAAAAAAACAAACAATCCCATCAGAAAGTGGGCTAAGGACATGAATAGACAATTCACAAAAGAAGATATGCAAATGACCAACAAACATATGAAAAAATGCTCATCATCACTAATGATCAAGGAAATGCAAATCAAAAACACAAAATGTGATACCACCTTACTCCTGCAAGAATGACCATAATAAAAAATTTTAAAAAACAATAGATGTTGGCATGGATGTGGTGATCAGGAAACACTTCTACACTGCTGGTGGGAGTGCAAACTAATACAGCCATTATGGGAAACAGTGTGGAGATTCCTTAATGAACTAAAAGTAGAGCTACCATTTGATCCAGCAATCCCACTACTGGGTATCTACCCAGAGGAAAAGAAGTCATTATTCAAAAAAGACACTTGCACACGTATGTTTATAGCAGCACAATTCACAATTGCAAAATCGTGGAACTAACCCAAATGTCCGTCAATCAATAAGTGGATAAAGAAACTGTGGTGTATATATATATACAATGGAATACTACACAGCCATAAAAAGAAATGAATTAACAGCATTTGCAGTGACCTGGATGTGATTGGAGACTATTATTCTAAGTGAAGTAACTCAGGAATAGAAAACCAAACATCCTATGTTCTCACTGATATGTGGGATCTAAGCTATGAAGACACAAAGGTATAAAAATGATACAATGGACTTTGGGGACTTGGGGAGAAGAATGGGAGGGGGGTGAGGGTTAAAGGACTACAAATATGGTGGAATGTATACTGCTTGGGTGATGGGTGCACCAAAATCTCACAAATCACCACTAAAGAACTTACTTATGTAACAGTATACCACCTGTACCCTAATAACTTATGGAAAAAAAATTTACAAAAAGAAATAGATTTAAGGCAAAAGTTTATTGAAGCAAAGTAAAGTACATTTGGAAGGTATCAAGCAGAAAACTTGAAAGATTGAGTGCCCCGCCTGATCATTGGTTCAAGGCTCTTACAGAGTTACTATTTCCTGATTCTTCCTGATCTCCTCCCCTCATGCTTCTTGGGGGAACTGTTGGCTAATCACTGCATGTGCAGTGACTTGCTAGTATCTGTCAGGGGCTGCATGTGTCGTTTGGTGGTTGAAATTATGCGTATGCTCTCCGTGACAATTTTTCCTTACTGGTCTCGTGTCCCCAAAGGAAGGTCATATACCAGGCAAACGCTGATGTTTTGCCCCTACTTGAGCATGCCTGGACATATCCCCAAAGGAAGGTCAATCTCTGCCATTTTGCCCCTTACTGCACATGCCTGGTCATGTTTGCTTAGTTCCTAGGATCTTATGAGGAAGTTGTTGCTCATAAGCTCAAGATGTTTCCTGTTTGGGAGGAAATTTTCCCCTCCTTGGTACTAGCCATGACCATCTATCATTCCCGAGGAGGCCCCTGACAATTGCATGATAGTCACCTGACTGTTGCCTGACATTCCTTGGGACACTCCCTTACCCTGCTCATATCTGCCAATCTGCCTACGTAACATGAAGATGTTTTAAACCTTCTCAGTGGTTCTCCCATTTCTTCTCTCTCTCTCTCTCTCCCCGCTTTCCCTTCAAACCACCTCAAAACTCCTTTTTATTTCTACTCAGCAAAATGGAGATTAAAACCTCACTAAAATGTGTCTTTGCCCACCCCTGCCTTCCCATTTCACAGTGCACTTCTTTCTTCAACAGATTTAGATTTACAGAGGAAAAAAGGCAGAAAGTCTCTTTACTGGCTTCAGACACTTAAAGAAAATCTGCCCTTTTCATCTCTGTAAGTTAAAATATTTGCTATAATAAGTGTAGATTCAAGAGCCATTTGGACATGTCTGGCTTTTAAATAGTGTTGACTGATGACCAACCTAACTTAGATCTTTGAATCTATGTGTGGTGTTATGATATATATTAGTTTTCATCTGAGGTCTAGCTCATAACTCCCACAGGCTTTGTTACAGTCTTTTGTTATAATGTTGGGTGTGTTAGGCCTCAGGGGCAGGCCCCTGACCTTCTCCTTCTCTCCTTTCACCTGTTCCTGCCTTTCTGATTGTGACTGTTAAGACCTTCCCCAGAGAGAGTACTGCCCTATTCCCTGGGGGAAGGAATGCTGATGTCATGAAGCCTCCATAAAATCCCAGAAGGACAGGGTTCAGTGAGCTTCCACATAGCTGAACACTTGGACATTCATGGAGGTTGGCACAGCCAGGTAAGGCATGGAAGCTCCACACCCCTTCCCCCATACCTCACCCTGTATGCATCTCTTCATCGGTAACTTTGCCATATCCTTTAAAATAAACCAGCAAACATAAGTAAGTGTTCCCCTGGGTTCTGTGAGCCACTCCAGCAAATTAATTGAACCCAAAGAGAGGATTATGAGTATCCCAACTTGGAGGTGGCTGGTTAGAAGCTCCAGAGGCCCAGACTTGTGACTGGTGTGGTGGGGGGCAGTCTTGGGAACTGAACCTTCAACTGGTGGGATCTGACATTATCTCCAGTTAGACAGCATTGGAACTGAATTAGAGGACACCCAGCTAGTGTCTGCTGCTTGGTATGGGAGGGAAGAAACCTCACATGTTTGTTCATAGAAGGCTTCATCTGTGTTGCTGATTGCTGTGGTGTGAGAATAGAGGAAAAATACCATTAGGGAGAGTTTTTTCTACATGCTACAGTAGCCCCTAGATGCTTTTTATTTAAGACATTTAAACCTTGTTAAAAACAAACAAACAAACAAACAAAACCTTTTTATTTAAGACAGTCAAACCTTGTTAAAACAGTACAGATATTAACTCAGAATTTAGGATTTATTATTGATTAATTGACATTATCTTCAATCTGTTCATAGTATTAAGTGATATAAGTCAGGAACACACACACATGTATGGGGAGTGTGTGTGAGTGTCTGCATGAAATATACTGTCAGAAACTCATTTCAAAGAAACACTGATTTAGACCCTGGCAAATAAGGAAACATTTCCATTTCTTCTAGAAATAACAAATCATTTGCCAACATATGATCTATCCATATGACCTCTTAGCACACTCATTAAATAATAACATATATTTTTCACTCATGTAACAAGCATGTGATTCATGTGATGCTGTAAGCCTTTTTTTTTTTAGACGGATCCTTTTTCTGTCGTCCAGGCTGGAGTGCAGTGGTGTGATCTCTGCTTACTGCAACCTCTACCTCCTGAGTTCAAGCGATTCTCCTGCCTCAACCTCCCAAGTAGCCGGGACTACAGGCTCGGGACACCATGCCTGGCTAATTTTTTGTATTTTTTGTAGAGACAGGGTTTCGCCATGTTGGCCAGGCTGGTCTGAAACTCCTGACCTCAGGTGATCGGCCCGCCCGGCTTCCCAAAGTGTTGGGTTACAGGCGTGAGTCACTGCGACCGGGCAAGCATTTTTTTTTTTATTCCAATGTTTCTCATTAAGCTACCCCATGGCATTTTATTTCAGGTTGTGTGTGTGCCAGAGAAGAAAAAAGGCAAATGACAGAAGAGCAAGTAAATGGAGAAAGATAGGAGGGACTTGAGAAAACTTGGCAATTTACTAAAATGGAACGGCATTATTTCCATATTTACCAAAAGCAGACAAACCTAATCACTCCTCTCATTTTGATCAGCTTTCATGAATATTTTCCAGTCCTAACCAAAATCTTCTTTGGTGTCACAAAATAATGGAAGAGACATGTATTGGTTTAGGTTCCTGCAGCAGTAGACCGCAAGATAAGGAATATAAGTTGTTTATTTAGGAAATTCAAGAAACATAAGTAAAGGAGTAGGGAAGTGAGATGAAATGGAAGGATCTCTGAAAAAAAAAAAATACATCATCAAGTCAGTTGATGGAAACCGGAGGGAAACCGGAGCTCAGTCCCTGTTGCTGGGCTTTGGAAGACAGTGTGGAACAGACCTCAGAGTTATCCCAATTGTGAGATGAGGAAGCTGGGGTGCTTTTCACCAGCTCCCCATCCATCACCTACTCCTGGGGGTCATAAACAATCCACCACTCCCAGTTTATTTATGCTCAGGCCAGACATGTAACTGTAGCCAGAAAATAGCCCTTGCCAAGACTCACAGGAATTAAAAAGCTTCAGGCAGGGAGATACTGGTGTTTGTAGTAATAATCTTTGACAGGTGGGTATTCAGAGGCTATGGGCACCAAAAACTTCCCTTATGTGAATCATAAACACTAAGTTAATTTTGTTTGCATGTGTATACAAATATTTTCAATGAATGTTTCTCTTTGTTTTGTATGTTTGGAAAATTTAAACAAAACTATTTTTGTTTTTGTATTGGTATTTAAACATCTGAATATATAACATCAAAGATGATATTAAAAAGTATAAAGCAAATTATCCCAAAATCAGATGTGCAGTTACATGTTTACTTGAAATTCTCTCTAGACTACATTTGAAATAGGAGCTTCCATAGGGGGAAATTTAAAGATTTTTTTTTTACAAGCTGTTTAATTGTAAAGTGCTTTAAAAACACTTTAGCATATCATAGACCTTCAAAACAAAATGACTAATCATCTTTTGAGATCTATAGAAAATGGTTCTTTTTTTTTTTTTTTTTTTTTTAATTGGGACGGAGTCTCCCTCTGTCACCCAGGCTGGAGTGCAGTGGTACGATCTCGGCTCACTGCAAGCTCCGCCTCCCAGGTTCACGCCATTCTCCTGCCTCAGCCTCCCAAGTAGCTGGGACAGCAGGCACCCGCCACCACGCCCGGCTAATTTTTTTTTTTTTTTTTTCCAGTAGAGACGGGGTTTCACCATGTTAGCCAGGATGATCTCAATCTCCTGACCTCGTGATCCACCTGCCTCGGCCTCCCAAAGTGCTGGGATTACAAGCGTGAGCCACTGTGCCTGGCCGAAAATGTTTCTTAAATGTCACTTTCAATTACCACTTCTAGAGCTAACTTGCAAAACAATTGTTTCTCCACCAACTGAAATAATGATTTCACAAAATATAAGATAACCTGCGGTCAATGTGAACTTTGTCTTGATTTAGGAGGAGGAAAGCAAAGTTCCATTTATGAATACTTCAAAAATTTTAAGAAATTCTCCTAAATTGTTTCAGCAACCAGGCCGAAAGAGAGGCCTGGAATCCCAGGGTGAGAGGAAACTTTAAAAGTTCCACTTATGGCCGGGTATGTGGCTCACGCCTATGATCCCAGCACTTTGGGAGGCTGAGACAGGTGGATCACTTGAGGCCAGAAATTCAAGACCAGCCTGGCCAACATGGTGAAACCCCATCTCTACTAAAAATACAAAATTAGCCTGGTGTGGTGGTGCATACCTATAATCCCAGTCATTCGGGAGGCTGAGACGTGAGGATCAGTTGCACCACGGAGACAGAGGCTGCAGTGAGCAAGATCGTCCCACTGCACTCCAGCCTGGACAACAGAGTGAGACTCTGTCTCAAAAAAAAGTTTCACTTGTGCCTTGGGGTTGACTGCCTGCTATCATATTTTTGTTATGTGTTCTTCTACCCGAAGCTCCAGTACCTTTCCTCACAGAAATCACCTCTCCTACCAACCCCAAGGGAACCCGTTCCATTTTTATTAGAGTTCTTCTTTACATGACCTCAAGTCTTTTCGTCAAGATTTACTGATAGAATAGCAGTAAATCCACATTACTCCAGGTGTCTCTTTGCCCTTACCTAGCCTTTGTGTCTATGTCATTCTTCTCAAAGAAACTGCCTTCCTTTATCAGCTATCAAAGTCCATATTTAGGATCCCCTCTCCTGGAAACATTCTCTGACTATCCAGCCCAGATAATTTTTTTTCTCTGCTTTTTCATTATAACATTCATGATCTATGTCATTCATTCATTCATTTGTCCAATATTTCTTGAGTGCTTTCCAAGTTCAGGCACTGTTCTAGGTACTAGGGACATAGGAGGATAGAAGCCAGGCAAATTTTACGCTCATTGAAACTCTACTAGGTAAGAATCTATAGTTAAAACAAAAAAGAAAAAAAAATTCACATATGAGGCCTATGAAGCAAATAAAGCAATAATGTGGTGGTTTTCATGGACATTATGTCTTTCACTACCCATCCCTCTTTTTATTGTAAACTCCCTTAGGCAAGTATAACCTCATCTATTCATTAATATTTATTTACCACAAGGACCCATAAGTATTTATTGATCTATCTTCATAAGTATGTGATAATATTCTAAATAGATAGTAGATTTAATCATTGGGATTTATGTGAAGTTGGATTAAATTGATTACATGATCATTACATTTAGTATTGCATGGAAGGACACATTTTCTCACTTATAGAAGCCTAAACAAATGTCACAATGTTGATAGATTCCTTTTTTTTTTTTTTTTTTTTTTTTGAGGCGGAGTCTCGCTCTGTCGCCCAGGCTGGAGTGCAGTGGCGCGATCTCGGCTCACTGCAAGCTCTGCCTCCCGGGTTCCCGCCATTCTCCTGCCTCAGCCTCCCGAGTAGCTTTATAGGATGTTAACTCTGAAGCTGTTGTGAAAATGCATGAAGTAGTTTCACTTTCAACTCGATCCTTTTGGAATCATGACAGATTTTGCTAGTCCTTAATTCTTCTCCAGTCTTTGTTGATCCCTCCTATTTCAATCCCGTAAGACACTTATCTCTCCTCCAGAAAGATCTGAAGGGTTAAGTCACCTATTTACACCTAATTACATTGAGCCCTGTGTTGGTTTTTTAGGGATAAGAGGAAGTATCAGATCTCAGTTAATGTATTCACTGTCTACAGTGTCTAACAATGACACACGATGACTCAATTAAGGGGAAAAAGACTCCATTTATCAGCACAGAATTCTTCCCTTTTAACTATCATATGGCAGCTAACCTTGCCTAAACCTAGTGAGTTTAACCTTGTTTTTTACCCGCGCGCATGTGTGTGTTACTAATTTCTAACTGTACCAGCTCCTGAATTAATATTTGGCAACATCAACATTCCTCGTATAATGAAAAAGCATGGTCCAAGAGAGTTGGACGTGACCTCTCTAAACATCCACTTACAGCTGCAAAATAAGGAATAAGTTGTAATTATTCCTTATTTGTAACAACTACCTTACAGGGGTGTTTTGAAGATTAGAAGAGAAAATATAGATAAAGCACCCAGTAGATAGTAGGTATTGAATAAATGTTAGTTTCCTTCCACCTTCTCTGGCTGATGTAACAAAATTACTCATTCTACTAGTCACTCAGACTTTGGTTAATCATTAGCTAAAGAGTAACAATGCAGGATTTTTTTCTTTTAAATAAATTAGGATTGGTTTTATGCCTGGATGGAATAGGCACTTGCCATTTCATCACAATTCAGAATTCCTCCTGAAGGCCTGAAGGCCTGAAATGTTTACCATTGGAAACTAATCCCACGGTACGGTTACTATTATTTATTATATCTACTATTAACATATAACATATTAAAATATGAAGTAAATATTACCCTACTGATGCATTAGCCACTCAACATAAATGAGTTTCTTGGAGATTAATAAAACAGTACATCAGTATGTCCTAAACAATGGCTAAAAGGAAACCTGGTAACCACCCCCACCCCAAACTTGTTTTGTTAGGCCAGGCAGATTTTTCTTTTTTTCATTTTGAATTAGCATCACGATTGAAAGTGGAAAGATCTCACATATAATTTCACATTAGAAACGTTGGCTATGTTGGCTCTCTGAGTAGCAGCTACCTCCTTTCTTTTTCTTTCTTTTTTTTTTTTTTTTTGAGACGGAGTCTCGCTCTGTCACCCAGGCTGGAGTGCAGTGGCCAGATCTCAGCTCACTGCAAGCTCCGCCTCCGGGTTTACGCCATTCTCCTGCCTCAGCCTCCTGAGTAGCTGGGACTACAGGCGCCCGCCACCGCGCCCGGCTAATTTTTTGTATTTGTAGTAGAGACGGGGTTTCACCGTGGTCTCGATCTCCTGACCTTGTGATCCGCCCGCCTCGGCCCCCCAAAGTGCTAGGATTACAGGCGTGAGCCACCGCGCCCGGCCCGCTGCCTCCTTTGAAGGTTTGTATTTGCAATATTTCCCACCCCATGAGTCCCTATTATCCTGACACTGAGGACAAATATGACTTGCTGTCCATCATCATTCCAAAGCTGTCTTTTATTTCTTAAATTCAGCCTGCTTCACTCTCTAACACCACCAGCCTGATTTCTGAGAGGGACTGAGGTAGGAGGAGGAGGAAAGCAGAGAATGGAGAGCACTTTCTCTGAGAGCTGCCATTTTAACAGATCATTAGACACCATACTCACGTGATGGTTGCTTACTCTCTGATGAAAACTACAAAAACAGAATACACAGGGAAAGTAATCTGAAGGTGGTACTTTTTTCATATGATCCTTGGCCTTACAACCACTAGTGGAGCCTGAGGGCAGAAGTTCCTGCCTCATCTCTGCCTGATGTTACGAACTAGGCAGGCTAGCAGAGGCAACAGGCACCCTGCACACCTGAAGAGCTACCTGGATACCCTAGAAGAAGAGTGGGAGGTTAAGGATGAGGACAAGTCTATCAGAACAAAAGCCTGTCAAGACCAGAAAGAGAAAGTCACACTTTTGACTTTACAGTTTGTGTTGGGCTGACACAAAGGCCTCAGTTAACACCAAATACAACTTCCATAGACTTCAAGTTTCCCTCATATTTTTCCTGGGTCGCTATTCCAGAGTTGAAAAACTGAACTACATCTAATATTTTATTAAAATAAAATTGAAGATTATTAGAAAGTTTATTAGTCAATAGTAAAATGTTATTTGGTTAGCTTTCTTAAATAATGCCTTTTTATAGATATCTGATTACCCCAACAAAAATCTTCAAATGGTTCATAGACCCTTTGTCAAGCTTTTGTGCCACCTGAGAGATAAAAAGATAAATGGGGAGGTATAATGTTAATTTTGTAGCCTTTGCTTAATGTTTATTTTTGGAATGCTTATCATTTTCTATCAGTATCTGAAACTGCATGGATTTCTATTAGCCTTCACCAATAATTACATTTTAAAATATCCAGAAGAGACAATCCCTACCACAATCTCTTTTAAACTCTTAACGGCTGTCATAAAATTCTGTTTTTCATTTTCTCTAAGAGCATTGTATTAAACTGTTCCTAGTTATTAGCCATCGTAAAGGCACACAGAAAATGTTTCCTCTAGAGCCATAAATATTCTTAAAGCAGAATCATAATAAAACAGCTGTGATAATGTTTTATTCATTCTAGCATCCTAATGATTGAACAAAAGCGAGACACAGTCTTTAGAGTTAACCTTTATTGAGTCTGTGACTGCGTGCATTGTTCTTTGAATTATTTTACCTGCACTATTTAATGTAATTCTCCCAGCCACTCTGATTTCACTCATTTTACAATTGAGGAGACTGAGGCATAGAGAAGTAAGGCAGTTTGGCTGGAGTAAGGGCCAGGTTAGGACTTATACCTTGGCAGTCTGCCTACAAGGTGTTCTTAACCACCATCTGACACTGCTTTCTCTGTATAGCCCAGAGTGTCAACCTCAGTGCTTCAACTTCAGCTTTCAGGATCTATTTAAAGATGGAAAGTATAGTTACATTATGTCACCATTGGAGATGCAGAAAGACAGGGCCATCATTTTGCACAGTTCTGAAAGCACAATTCACACTGTGGTTTGTATAAATGGTACTCTCTAGAGTTGTGCAACGGACAGCTCACACAGAGATGCAGTGGCCCTGCTAAAATAATGCCTTATATAAAAGAGTTTTACTCTTCATTCCCTTAAATGATTCTTGGTAAGACTGGCTGACACACACAAAAAAACAGCTTCTAAGTAGGTCTGTCCTCATACTATGATCAAAGGTCAACATTAAGTTTCCACAATTAATTTTACATAATCCAAAGACTGCCAAGCAGTTTCTCTGGGTAAATTAAACATTCTATAGCCATTTATTCTGCTTCCAGTCATGTCCAGCAACAGGTTGAGAAGACAAATGTTCTCAGAAATGATCTCCAAGGAGTTGGAAGCAGGCTACTTATACGTTTAATTCACCAGAATAGGTGAGCATGGTCGTGGTGACCTTTTCATGCTGTTGCAGAGCTAAGTATGAAGAGACGACTCTCAGTCTTCCAATGGAACACAGGTGACCCTGCAGCCAGATTTTGCCTTCAGTGGTATGTGACTCCCATGGGGTCAGGAGAGTAGCTCAGACATTGAAATTTGACCTAATGGCCTACCTACCTGCACATGCACCCTGCCCACTTACAGAAGGGCAAGAACTCCTCTGCTTTACTGAGGCCTTGTTATTATTATAGTTCCCATTTAAGTAAGAACACAATGGAGAAAAAATGCATTTGGTTATTTGGCCTCTGTCTGAATATTCTGTGTTTTTTTCCGAACAATACATTCTGCATAATCTTCAAAAACAAAGTCCATTTCAAAGAAAAAATCTACTGACCACATCTGCTGAGCAATAGAGCAGAATGGGCAAAAGAATTTTAAACTCTGATGTCTCTGTTTTCCTTAGGGCCGAAATTTCTTTTCATGGTTCTAGTTTCTCTAGTTGAAATAAGAACCTAACCCTGTTCAAAACCTCATCCCTGGGAGTGAGTGAAAAATGAATGATTCTCCTATTTTGTTGGATCATAGTAATGACTGTCATCCCGGTGGGGCCACCAGCAATGCCACGCTTCTCAGACCCTAGCTTAGTTCCTAATCCACTCACCAGGTATTTAAAAGAATGGTTTAACACAACTAGAATCATTTAAATAACTGTATTATTTAAGAAAGCCATATTATTGCTTTAGTTTGGTCATTCAAATATCCAAACCTTGGACTTATCACCTTGCAATCTCATGCGTTCAGTTATTCCAGAGAAAACCTTAAGGAGAATCGTATTCTTCGCAGCTAAACTTTAGGTCCTCAAAGCTGGCAATCACAATTTATGGTTTCTAAAAATCATCTGTGATACTAAGTGTGAGCTGGATCATGAATAAAACCCTTGTAACAATAAATGCTTGATGACTTACTTCATCTCATTAGCAAGGGAAGGTAACTCATAATTATCAAGGTAGTACAGGAAATAATGCACTATCTGGAAATGCTAAATACATCTCCTTGCATAAATCACTTCTTACCAGAATTCCCTTTCTTTCCAGATCACACCTCCAGGGTTCTGTGGTCCCTACCAGGCACTATAGTCCTCACAGAGGCTACAGCCCATGGCTTTTCATGGGGCTATAAAACCATTTGAGAACTGGAAAATGAAGTAATTGAATACAAAAAGAAAACTGCAAAATGAGGACTAACATTTAATTAAGTGTTCAAAGCATAAGATTATCTCAACTTCAATAATTGTCAAATGAGTATTCATAACATTTTATTAAATTAAAAAAATGCATATATGCTGAGTTTTTTATTTTACAAGTATCTCCAAGTGTGCTGGATGATTGCAAAGAAATCAAGGCAGTCATTGGTTAAATGAGTTTAATAGTAGCCACATAATTTCAAAAGCAAAATTATAAAGACCCTTCGGAGACTGTTGATAGCAAAAATAATCTACATTGTGGAAAGTGGGTCCATTTTAATATGTTAGACTTAAGTAGTGAGGCTTAAAAAGGTATTAAAACATCTTTACCCAAGGTACTTCCCATTTGCAAGATTGTTGCTTTAAAAATAGCTTATGTTTTAGATTGTTATTGCTTTTTATCACTCTAATTTAATAAGAATTTATAGTTACTATAAGGTAACGAGAAAAAGGTTAACTATCTGCAGAGATGCCTGAGAGTCAGCCAGGGAGTAACTTAAATCCTGCGGGAATCTGACTCACTGAAGACTGTCAGCTGAATGAAGCCTTAAATTTCATGGTCTTGGGTGGGAGAACTTTTTCATATTCTTTCCCCATATGGAATAACAATCTGCCCTGAAAACAGGGAGTATTTTGGCATGATCTCTTCTTGCTTATTTGCCTTCCATTTTCCATAAAACAACTTCTGCCAAGCACCATACTTAAGACTCAACTTTTCTGCAAAAATATCAGACAAAGTACTCTCTTTAAGAACATAGGGAACACACTAGATCCCTTCTTCTGAAAATCACTGTTCTATGTTGTTTGTGGGTATTTTTTTAGAGTTCACTGCATGCCTGGAATGAACAGACTGTGTTTCTCCCCCAAAAAACACAGATTCATATACAAGATCAGGTAAAATAGTGTCTAAGTCTGCTTTCCTATCCCTTATACAGAAGCTATCCATTCAAAAAACAACTTTTTTTTAACTTTGTTACTTTTTAATTTTTGTATATGCATAGTAGGTATATATATTTGTGCAATACATACAAACATACAATGCGTGATAATCACATCATAGTAAAAGGATATGCATCACCTCAAGCATTTATCCTTTTTTTATGTTACAAACAATCCAATTTTACCCTACATACAATACAATAAATTTACCCAACATACAATAAATTGTTAACTGTAGTCACCCTGTTTACTATCATATATTAGCTCTTATTGATTCTATCTAATTACATTTTTTTAATACCCACTAAGTATCCCATCTTTCCTTCCACGCTACCCTACCTAACCTCTGAAACTGTCTTCTGCTCTCCTTAGTTTGTTTTAATTTATAGCGCCAACAAAAAGTGAGAACGTGTGAAGTTTGTCTTTCTATGAGTGACTTATTTCACTTAACATAATTATATCCACTTCCATCCTTATTGTTGCAGATGACAGGACCTCATTCTTTTTTATGGCTAAATAGTACTACATTATATATATGTACCATATTTTCTTTATCTATTCATCTGCTGATGGAAATTTAGATTGCTTCCAAATCCTGGCTATTGTTAATAGTGCTGCAGTAAACATGGGAGTGTAGATAACTCTTTGATATTCTGACTTTCTTTCTTTTGGGTATGTACTTTGCAGTGGGATTGCTAGATCATATGGTAGCTCTGTTTTTAATCTTTTGAGGAGCCTTCAAACTGTTCTCCATAGTGGTTGTACTAATTTACATTTCTACCAAAAGTGTACCAGGGTTCCCTTTTCTTTACAACCTCACCAGCACTTGTTATTGTTTGTCTTTTGGATAAAAGCCATTTTAGCTGGGGTGAGATGATATCTCACAATAGTTTTGATTTGCATTTCTCTGACGATCAATGATGTTGAGCACCTTTTCATATACTTGTCTACCATTTGTATGTCTTCTTTTGAGAAATGCATATTCAGATGTTTTGTCTATTTTTAAATCAGATTTTTTTAAATTTAATAATTTGCCTATTTTTAAACAGATTATTAGTGTTTTCCTATAGGGTTGTGTGAGCTTCTTATATATTCTGGTTATTAACCCCTTGTCAGATGGATAGTTTGCAAATATTTCCTCCCACTATGTGGGTTGTCTCTTCACTTTGTTGATTGTTCCTTTGCTGTGCAGAAGCTTTTTAATTTGATGTGATCCCATTTGTCCCATTTGTACATTTTTGCTTTGGTTGCCTATGCGTGTAGGGTATTGCTTAAGAAATTGTTACCCAGTCCAGTGTTCTAGAGACTTTCTTCAATGTTTTCTTTTAGTAGTTTCATAGTTCAGAGTCTTAGACTTAAGTCTTTAATCCATTTTGACTTGATTTTTGTATATGGCAAAAGATAGGAGTCTACTTTCATTCTTCTGCATATGGATGTCCAGTTTTCCCAGCACCATTTATTAAGGAGACTGTCTTTTCCCAATGTATATACTTGGCGCCTTTGTTGAAAATGAGTTCACTGTAGATGTGTGGGTTTATTTCTGGGTTCAAAACTGGTATTCCAGTTTTGTTCTTTTTGCTCAGGATACCTTTGGCTATTTTGAGTCTTTTGTAATTTCATATAAATTTTAGGATTTTTTTCTATTTCTGTGAAGAATGTCATTGATGTTTTTATAGGGATTACATTTAATCTGTAGATTACTTTGGGTAGTATGAACGTTTTAACAGTATTGATCCTTCCAATTCATGAACATGGAATATCTTTCCATTTTTTTGTGCTCACTTTAATGTTTTTCATCAATAGTTTATAGTTGATAGATAATTGTACAGATCATTGTAGACTTTTTTCATTTAGTTAATCCTAGGTACTTAACTTTATTTGTACCTATTTTAAATGAAATTACTTTCTTGATTTATTTTTCAGATTGTTCACTGTTGGCATGTAGAAATGCTACTAATTTTTGTATGTTAATTTTGTATCCTGCAACTTCACTGAATTTTTTTTATCAGTTCTAATAGTGTTTTGGTGGAGTCTTTAGGTTTTTCCAAATTTAAGATCATATTTTCTGCATATGGGATAATTTGCCTTCTTCCTTTCAAATTTCTTTTTTTGTCTGATTGCTCTAGCAAGGACTTCCAGTATTATTAATATGTGGAATACCAGTGGTGAAAGTGGGCATCCTTATGTTGTCCCACATCTTGGAAGAAGAGCCTTCAGTTGTATCCCATTCAGTATGATGTCAGCTGTGAGTCTGTTATATATGACTTTTATTGTGTTGAGGTATTTCCTTTTATACTCAATTTTTTGAGGATTTTTATCATGAAGGGATGTTCAATTTTAGCAAATGCTTATTCAGCATCTGTTGAAATGGTCATACGGTTTTTGTCCTTCCTATCTTCCTTTTAGTAAAGGTGATTTTCTCTGGTGGTATGTTTTAATTTTTTGCTTTTTATTTTTTGAGTACCTGATGTATGTTTTTTGATATGCAATTACCAGGAGGCTTGTAAAGAATATCTTATAACTCATTATTTTAAACTGATAACAACTTAACACTGATTGCATAAACAAACAAGCAAAGGGAAAAACCAATAAAAACTCTACACTTTAGCTTTGTCCCCCCTCCCTTTAAACTTTATCTTGTCTTTATATCTTATTGTACTGTCTATATTTCAAAACATAGTTGTAGTTATTATTTCTGATCAGTTTATCTTTTAGTCTTTCTATTTAAGATATGAGTCATTTACATACTAAAATAACAGAGTTATAATATTCGGTGTTTTTCTGTGTATTTACTAATACTAGTGAGCTTTGTTCCTCTAGATGATTTTTTATTGCTCATTAATATGCTGTTCTTTCAGATTGAAGAGAATTCTGTAGCATTTCTTGCAGGATAGGTCTGGTGTTGATGAAATCCCTCACCTTTTGTTTGTTTGGGAAAGTCTTGATTTCTCCATGTTTGGAGAATATTTTTACAGAATATACTAGTCTGAATTCAAAGTTTTTTCCCTTTAGCACTGTAAATAAGTCCCCTGACCTATAAGGTTTCCACTGAGAAGTCTGCAGCCAGACATATTTAAACTCCAAAGTATGTTATTTTTTTATTTTTTCTTGCTGCTTTTCGGATTCTTTCTTATCTTCGACCTTTGTGAGTTTGAGTATTAAATGCCTTGAGCTAGTCTTCTTTGGGTTATGTCTGCTTGGTGTTCTATAACCTTCTTATAGTTGAATATTGTTATATTTCTCTGGGTTTGGGAAGGTCTCTGTTATTTTCCCTTTGAATAAACTTTCTACCCCCATCTCTCTTTCTAACTTTTTTAAAGACCAATAACTCTTAGATTTGCCCTTTTGAGACTATTTTCTAAGTCTTCTAGGAGTGCCTCATTCTTTTTTGTTGTTTTTCCTTTTGTCTTCTCTATGTATTTTCAAGTAGGCTGTCTTCAAACCCACAGTTCTTTCTTCTGCTTGATCAATTGCGCTGTTAAGAGACTCTGATACATTTTTCAGTATGTCAGTTGCATGTTTTAACTCCAGAATTTCTGCTTGATTCTTTTAAATTATTTTAATCTCTTTGTTAAATTTATCTGATAGGATTCTGAATTCCTTCTGTGTGTTATCTTGAATTCCACTGAATTTCCTCTGTCTAAAAGGTCACATATCTCTGTCTCTCCAGGATTGGTCACTGATGCCTTATTTAGTTCGTTTGGTGATGTCATGTTTTCCTGGATAGGCTTTATGCTTGTGGATGTTCGTTGTTGTGTGGGCATTGAAGAGTTAGGTATTTATTGTAGCCTTGCAATCTGGGCTTGTTTGTACTTGTCCTTCTTGGGAAGGCTTTCCAGATGTTTGAAGAAACTTAGGTGTTGTGGTCTAAGTTTTTGGTCACTGCAGGAATATATGCATTAGGGAGCACTCCAAGCCCAGTAACATTGTGGCTCTTGCCAAGGTACCACCTTAGTAGCCCTGGATAATATACAAAATCATTCTCTGGATTACCAGGCAGAGACCGTTTTTCTCTTCTCTTACTTTCTCCCAAACAGATTCAGTCTGTCTCTCTCTCTCTCTCTCTCTCTCTCTCTCTCTCTCTCTCTCTCTCTTTCTTTCCTGGATCTGGGGGAGGGGTAACACAAGTATCCCTGTGGCCACCACCACTGAGACTGCATAGGGTCAGACCTGAAGCCAGCACAGCACTGAGTCTTGCCCAAAGCCTGCAGTAACCACTGCTTGGCTCCTGCCTATGTTTACTCAAGGCACTAGGGCTCTATAATGAGCAGGTGGTAAAGCCAGCCAGGCTTGTATCCTTCCCTTGAGGACAACTAGTACCTCCTAGTCCTGGGCAGGTCTAGAGATGACGTCCAGGAACCAGGGCCTGGAGTCAGAAATCTTAGGAATCTACCGGTACTCTATTCTACTGTGGGTGAGCTGGCACCCAAGGCACAAGACAAAGTCCTTCCCACTCTTCCTTCTTCTTTCCACAAGCAGAGGAGTCTCTCCCTGTGGCCACCACTGCCCCAGGCCTGCAACAAGTATTGTCTGGCTCCTGCTGATGTTCATTCAAGACCCAGGGGCTCTTCAATCAGTTTGTGGTGAATGCTGCCAGGCCTAGGAGTCTATTTTGGGGCAGTGGGCCCACCTCTAACCCAGGGAAGATCCAGAAATGCCATCTAGGAGCCAAGCCCTGGAATCAGGAACCCCAAGAGCCCCCTTGGTGGTTTACCCCACTGTGGCTAAGCTGGGACCTAAGCTGATTTTTGGTTCTTATGAAAATGCTTTTTTGTGTGGAGAGTTGTTCAATTTGTTGTTCCTTTGGGAGGGCAAGCGGTGCAGGCTGCTATTTAGCCATATGGCTCCATCTCCCTCTTAATCCAAAAAGAAAATTTTAATTGCAAATATGAAACATCCAAAGAAAGTATTTTTGAAATAAAAAATAATTGGTCTTAATTCCAAGGAAAGAACCAACATAGTAAAGTGAAATGCATTTTTTCCAAAAGTTACTTGTTTGGTCACATATTGTATTTTATTTAAATGAAATATCTAGAATAGGTAAGTCCATAGATATTACAAAACAGGTTAGTAGTTGCCAGGGAATGTGAGTGTGCAGAATGAGGAGTCATTGCTTAATGGCACTGTTTTCAAGAGTTACTTTTGTGTACACTTGCAGTCTGGTATCTAAATAATTGAAATATTTGAAAGTCGTGATTCCTAGAATAAAAACAGTGACTAACTTTTAATGATTTCAATGTCATGTGCACAAAAAATCCATGACCAGAGTAATAAGTTTACCCATTCTACCATTCTTATCAAATAATTGCTTAAATAAGCTTTTAAAAATTTCCTATTGAGATGTTACTTAAAATGATATTTGTTTAGTTCTAGAGGTTATGCTTTCCCCAGGTTATGCTTGATTTGGGTAATCTAAGTTTAAGTCCCAATGTAAGACCTAGGGCATGGTACTTAACTTCCTGTAGACCTCAGTTTTATTGACTGTGTGGTAGAAGAAATAATAGTACCTAGCCTGTGAGTTTGTTTTAAATGTTAAATGAGAGAACATGTGGAACATCTTACCCAGTGCCTGGCACATGCTGAGCAATCAATAAATAGGAACTCATCCTGTCATCTTCAGATTTCCTCTTCTGGACCCAGCAGGCTTGAGTTCTGACCTGGTTCATCCACTGAACTTGCAGGGAAAGCACTTAGTGCCCTTCGGTCCGGTCCTCTCATCCAGTACATGGATATACAGTCTTCAAGTGGTTGATACAAATGCGAATGTGCTAATGCATCTTTACAAAAAGAGAGGTAAAAGAAGGATAATCCTGCCAGAGATGCATATGCAAAGATCCGAAAGTGATCGAGAGTGAGGGATTGCAAATTGGACAACACTTAGTAGTGGCTCCAGAAAAGGTTCTTAGAGACTGGCCAGGATGCAGCCTTTTCATCCAGAGAAACAGCCATCTCATTCGTAGACTGATTGGTGACTGATTGGCAGATTTTATGAGATGACACAAACACCCTCCCCATTGTCCTGCCAAAATGTGGGGAAACTCTTCCTGGAAAAGTTATTTCTTTGAATTGAGCTTCCAAAAGGTCCTTATTCGAATTCAAATACTCTACCTGGGTTGACTATCACGTTGCATAATAGTTTCTCCAGATTAAGGCCATTTTTCCTAAATATTTAGAAAAGAATTTTTCGCTTCTTATCAATGATGCTGGTGTTGACTCAGTGCCTGCCTAAGACTTCTTCCAGTGTATTTCTTTACCCCAACCAGTATCTTTTTCTTTGGAAGAATTTTTTTTTTTATTATAACACTATTGTAGGAACTCCTTTTTGGCAAAGAAGGCATCTAAAGTAACTTTTAGGGATGGAGGCTTATGAAAAACAAGACAGAGGCAAGACTCAATTTTTGAAATCGAATTCCAGCCATGAAGCAAATGCCACAAAAGGGCACAGGAAGAAAATTTGTAAAGGGCTTATCTACCATTGTTGACCAAAGATTGATTCTGTTGTTAAGCAAACACCTTGTGAGCCAGATATTGTGCTAGGTATTCTGAATACAAAGATGAAGAAGCCTCATTCCCTGTTTTCAAAGAAACTCACAGCATTATGGAGGCCCAGGTTTCTATTTGGGCCTCCATAATGCCTTGTGCTCTACCAAGAATGTTAAAACAATCCTTTCCGGTAGGAGTTTCTAGTTAGTGGCTTATAGTTAGCCAAATGAAGACAGGATGACCATATGGTGCTGATAAATTGAAAGGAATTAGGATGAGCATCTAGAGGTTTGCATGGCCAGACACCTAATTCAGATTGCAGAACAGCAGGATGGGAGGCGTAGTCCCAATTTAACTCTTGATCAAAAAGAGAGGTAAAAGAAAAGAAATATAATCCTGCCAGAAATGTGTATACAAAGATCTGTAAGTGATCGAGAGCAAGGGATTGCAGATTGGACAGCAGGCTTTGTCATTTAATCCCAGAGGAACCCTGGGAGGATTCTAGGTGTGCATATTGTCCTTATTTTGTAGAAGAAGATATTGAATCCTAAAGAGACAATGCATTTTCAAAGCTTACACAGTCCAAATCAATAGCTGAACTGTGGCTGTAGGATTTGAATGCCCCTGTGATGTTCACTGTGTGTTGCCACCATACCCTGCAAATGTGTTATAAAATAATAATAACAAACAAAATTAACCCGAGATATTCCCAGACTCAATCAATCCAAGGAGACTGAACTTCTGAGTTTGTCTTGGAGTTAGTTGGCCTTTACTGCTACTTATGCTAGATCTTGAAGGTAGAGTAGGCAGTACACTTAGCGGGGAAGTGGGAGAAAGGTGAGAGTTTCCCCAGGCAGGGGAAACAAAGTGAGCAGATTTGGGGCAAGGTGTGTGAGATTGTGTGGCTGACAATGTAGGGTGGGAAAGATTAGTTATCAAGGGCTAAGCTGAATAGTAGATTGAATCCAAATGGTAGAAGTTTTTATTTAACACACAAAAAAGGCTAGAATTGATCCTGTAAGGAATATGAAGCTATAGAAGGTTTTTCATCAGAGGCTTTGACATTTTAAGATTTGTGTCTTTGAAAGATAATCCAAAGATAAGAGAATAAAACCTTAGATGTGTAAAATAGGAGTTAGGAAAACTACACAAGCTATGTGTAAAGGGAGTCAAGGAGCCAGGATCGAAAGGAAGACAAAAACACAAACCAATTATTTTAAATCAAATACCAGTACAATAACATATTTTTAAGTTTTAAAGCTGCTTTTTTCCATAGCTCATTGATTACTCTTTTAAAACTTAATAGCGGATATTATTTATTGATTCCTTACCATAGTCCAGATACTTTGCTAAGATTTTACATGTCTTTTTTAGTCCTCAAGAAAATTCTATTTTCTCTTCATTTTATAACTGAGGAAACTGAGGCCAGGGAAGGTTAAATAATTTGTTTGCAATCAAACAACTAGTGGTTGGTGGAATTTGGATTTGCAACCAGGCAGTCTGGCTCCAATGGCCTCTTCTTAACTTGATCCTACAAACACTTCCTAAATAGTAGGCATTTTCTCAGAGCAGATCTTTCACGTTAGAGAAAACTTATTTGTAATCTGTGATCAAGGAGAAATTGCCTGAGTTGCCTGGATTATTTTGGCATTTTTAATATATGCAAGAAAAATGTTATCAAATACATGTAAATTAAATGGTCCTGAGTTTACTTTCTAATAAATCAATTTTCAGTATTTCCCATTATATCAGAAACTAAATTATTATTAAAACACATCTTGTGTGCATTTGTTTTTGACAGGTTGCTTTTCACATCTTTTTTTTTTTTTTTTTTTTTTTTTGAGATGGAGTTTTGCTCTTGTTGCCCAGGCTGGAGCCCAGTGACACAATCTCAGCTCACTGAAACTTCCTCCTGCCAGGCTGAAGCAATTCTCCTGCCTCAGCCTCCCAAGTAGCTGGGATTACAGGTGCCCACCACCACGTCCAGCTAATTTTTGTATTTTTTTTTTAGTGCAGACAGGGTTTCACCATGTTTGCCAGGCTGTTCTCAAACTCCTGACCTTAGGTGATCCACCTGTCTTGGCCTCCCAAAGTGCTGGGATTATAGGTGTGAGCCACTGCGCCCAGCCTCAAATCTTATTTTAATAAAAACCTCAATTTATCTCGCTGTTAGAAACTAGGGCTTCATTTGGCAATGTGGTCTTTCCAGTTTTTTTATCTCTTTCAAAAATCTTTTAAGAGTTATTTTTATTAAAGTAAGTTAATTTTAAAATTTTGCTTTATCTCTTGAGATTGGTATATAGAGTTAGGAACTACTTGATTACATATAGGGAGCTACTATAAATTTGAAATAAGAACTAAAGTTATAATGTGACCAAACTGAATAAGCACTGATAGCATTTGTATATATTTAAACAGAAAAAAATAGTTAGAAGAATAATTTTTAAAAACACACACCAGATGTTGGTAAAGGCAAAGATGTTTTTGCTCTTGACTTTGTCTATGAAAGTCAAGTGAATACTTTGTAAAGAATTGATGATGGATAAGACAAGTACATTGATTTGTCAAGGTGTGAATTGTTGTCTTCAAACCTTCTGCTTCCATGATTGTTTTTTCTTTAATAATGAGACACCTAGACCATAACTAGCTATGCAATTCTGAATCTACCTTTACAACTTAATCTTTATGATTCCATTATATGAGATATCTAGAGTCGTCAAATTCACATGGACAGAAAGCTAAATGGTGCTTGTCAGGGGCTGGGAGAAGAGGAGAATAGGAAGTTACTATTTAATGAGAACAGGGTTTTCAATTTGGATGGATGAAAAACTTCTGGAGATGGATGGAGATAATCATTGTGCAACAGGGGGAATGTACATTGTACCACTGAACAGTACACTTAGAAAGGGTTAAAATGTCAATTTTATGTGATGTGTATTTTACCATAATAAAAAATACTTAATGTTTACCTATACTTAGAGAGAGTTTACATATAGTCATTTGTTGAATAAAATTTGTAAATGCATATGCTTAGATAAATATAAAAAATTGTTTTCAACTAAAACTTACAGATTTCTAGCTTTAAAACTGTGGAGAAACAATCTTCCTATGCCATTTTTTTTCTTGAAAAAATCACTCAAACCAATAATTAGTACAAAAACCAGAAAGGTACATTTCATTTTTGAGGAAACTGGGAGATGTCTGTAACTCTAAGCCACGATGCATAAAGATAGAAGTAGATGGAGAAAAGGTCAATGACTTAACCAAATAAGAGAACCATACTAACGTGAAGCAAACTGAGCTGCCCCACTCCCCCAAAACATACTTTGGAAGATGGAAGAGTTCTAAAAATAGCAGGTGTATGAACATGTATATTATATACACTTCTCCATACGCCCTCACTCTTTCTCAGTGTAGTCAACATACTTTGCATCCCTCTCCATGGAAGACAGAGACTTTGGGATACTAGGCAGAGAGTAGAGGAAGGATAGCTGTATGTTTAATTCTATTTAGGACAAATAAATGAATGTCTGCAATGTGTCAATAAGACCTTCAGCGTCCTTCTCCTACCCATACCAGAACGCTAGCAAGCGTGTTTATATCCTTCTCTAGAAAAATAGAGATACCCCAGAGGAAAAACAAACAAACAAACAAAAAACTCTTACAAATAGTAACATTTGGAAGAGGCAAAGAAAATGCCCACTGGGGACTTGGTGATGCTGCAGTAAAAATCCCAGTGCACAAGCCTCACCCATGCACTTAGAGCTTACTGTCACCTTTCTATAGTTTCATTCTTGCGTATGAATTGGAATCAGGAATCAATGCTGGAGTTTGAGAATACTACACTCATCACTCTTTGAATATATTATTTACATGTATTTCTTTAATAAAATTTAAATATTTTGAATATTTAAAAATTTAAATATTCAAAATAAGGTTAAATTTGCTGAGATGCATTTAAGTTTAGAATAAAGAAGAACAAGAACCATGAAAGAGGCACAAGAGGAGAGGCAGAATGCAAAGGAAATACAGCAGCACTTAGAAAATTTTAAATTAGATAATTTAAGTTTTCTTCTGAAATCCAGTATTGAATTAGTGCAAAATTCTGAAAGTCAGTTACAAAATTCATTTTATGTCAGCATTACTGACTCCATGCAGAAATGTTTATTCTAGTTTTAAAAACTAGTATTCTGTACCTTTTAATAGCCAATGTAATTTGTTGACAAATATTGAAATTTATACATTACCAGAGATTTCACGTACTGTTACCTTTTAAAACGATCATTTGTTAACCAGTATTACCTAATGCAGCAATCAAAATGTCATCTGTTGCATAGGTAACAGGAAACTACCATTACTCATGTTGTGAGATGGTCAAAGACCTTATCATACTTTATGGTTAACAAACTCATGATGTTGTCATATATGCCCTCATCACAGCGTTTATGATACCTAAAAGTTAGTACCTAAAAATTAGAAACAAGGACAGTGAAGTTAGATTGTTTAATCCTGCATATCTTAAAGATCTAAAATTTTCTGTCTGTTAAATATGTTTATCATTATACTAGTAATGTACATGCACCATTTTTATTATATTAATTCATTGCCACTGTTCAACTAAAGAGGATGGGTGAATTTTAAAAACTTCCAAAAACTTGGTAGCATTTTTTAATCTCTCTTCCTCTTTTCTTTCTGTCTTAAACACACACACACATCATGAAGGGCAAGCTTTGGATCCAAAAATTTTGAACAAATTATTGGCTTTCTTTATGTATGAAATTATTATTATCACATCTACTTTGGAGGGATGTTGTGATGTATAAGTAAGAAAGTATTTTCTACTTAGCACGTAGGTAATTAATAAATAGTAGGGATTTACTATTATCCTAACCTGACAGTTTATGAAAGAGGTAGGAAATCTGAAGATAGGAAAGCCCTCAAAATATAATACTCTGGACTTCTCCTTTGGGAATTAAGGAATGTAGCTCCAAGCAAGGTTCGTGCCAGTACAAAAGTCCTTGAATCCAATTGTATTCCTAGTAAGTGTAATAAAATAAAAGAAACCTCTAGGAATTGCCTTAAAATTCCCCTCCAGATAAGGAAAATAACACAATATTTCTCAATAATGAGGAACTGCTACAGGAGTTCAAAGTATTTCGTTCTCATTAGCATTCGAGTACAATAGAGAATAGCAGGAAACTGTAAAAACTGCACTCCCCTGGTCTTTTTTTCTAAAAAGTTAGTTTGACTTCTCTGGAGTACTGAATTTCAGCATATTTGAGAGGCCTGAATATTTAGTTGATATATGATATGGCTGTAAGAAATATGCTCATGATAGATTGGAAAGTATAGAGTATCTATTGTAATCTGAAAATAGGAATTTAGAGAACAGAAGATTTGACAGTAGGCAGAGTATTTGAAAGTATTAATACTTAAGAAAACCTGGGTTGTATAGTAAAATTACTCTGTAACACCTCATTCAATTGGCTTCAGTTAATGTTTAATGTTTAATTCATGGATAAATGTCATAAGTCTCACAAGTCATGCTCACCATTGAATGATAAGAGAAAGGGAGATCACATTTTAGGTGCACACAATCTACCTGTATGCAATTGACGCTTTCCATGTAAGTGTTGCCAAGTCGTATCAGGGGCACCATTAGTGGTATGAGACAGACTTTAGGCATTATTTTGGACTCTTTTTTTTCCTATTAATATACACTTATATTTTGGGGGCAAATTATACCAGTATATTAAACCTATTTACAGAATCAATGTAAAGTTACTTTTTATATTCAGTTTAAGTTTTGTTTTTTTTATTTTTTTAAGTGATCCAATTAAGAAAAATATCAAATCATGGTATAGATGGAATGCTAATATGGAAAGAATTATGAAGGTGGTGTTACGACTGAAGTTTCAGAAACATCAAATGACATAGTCATTTGATTCAACAAAACATCTACAGATGGATGACCCAATGAATGTATACATCTATGGTACAGTCTCTTGAAATGTGGTAACAACCAGAAAGTAAAAGGTCCATACATTATACAATTCAGTACAACAGGGAAATACTGAGAAATAATCGCAGCTTCTGGATCAAAAGCATGGGCCACATCGTTCCTAAATCCAGTCTCACCATATTTAGGTCTCCTCATCAGCCTGCATGCCATCATATGCTTGCATGCTAACAGGAATTTGGAGGGAAATGCCATATCTTTTCCATTTTGGGAAGCTTTTCAGAGGGAAAACTACAAGATGCTTAGATTACAAAACATTCTTTCAGAAAAGTTCATGTGAAAAACGGCCTTACAAGTGGAGAAAACTATATGAACAGACATTTCTCAAAAGAAGACATTCATACAGCCAATAGACACATGAAAAAATGCTCAGCATCACTGGCCATCAGAGAAATGCAAATCAAAACCACAATGAGATACCATCTCACAACAGTTAGAATGGCGATCATTAAAAAGTCAGGAAACAACAGGTGCTGGAGAGGATGTGGAGAAATAGGAACACTTTTACACTGTTGGTGGGATTGTAAACTAGTTCAACCATTATGGAAAACAGTATGGTGATTCCTCAAAGATCTAGAACTAGATGTACCATATGACCCTGCCATCCCATTACTGGGTATATACCCAAAGGATTATAAATCATGCTGCTATAAAGACACACGCACACGTATGTTTATTGCAGCACTATTCACAATAGCAAAGACTTGGAATCAACCCAAATGTCCATCAGTGACAGACTGGATTAAGAAAATGTGGCACATATACACCATGGAATACTATGCAGCCATAAAAAAGGATGAGTTTGTGTCCTTTGTAGGGACATGGATGCAGCTGGAAACCATCATTCTTAGCAAACTATCACAAGAACAGAAAACCAAACACCGCATGCTCTCACTCATAGTTGGGAACTGAACAATGAGACCACTTGGACTCGGGAAGGGGAACATCACACACCGGGGCCTATCATGGGGAGGGGGGAGGGGGGAGGGGTTGCACTGGGAGTTATACCTGATGTAAATGTTATGCACATGTACCCTAGAACTTAAAGTATAATAATAATAATAAAAAAAAAAACAAGTGGAGAAAACTCTGTAACATTGAACACATACTATTTGTTTTTTTTTTTTATTCTGTCATTGCCTTAAATATTAGGAGTAGAAACAAAATTTAAATTTAAATCTCAGTAGTCTTACAACATAGTGCATTTTTCTTTCTCTGTAATGGCAACCTTGATGTAACAATCCAAAAGCTTTGAATATTCTGGTTAGTTCCATGCGTTGTCAGATTCCCCACTTTAGTTTGTTTTTGTAGGGGGAGAGGGGTGATTTATTAGTCATTATGCGACTATTATACAGTACCTAGTAGATGCCCAATAAGTGTGTTAGGTTTTCAGAGAAAGATTCTTGGAAGATATAGAATGTTGGGCAAGTAAGCAAGGAATAGCACATGGGGCTGCGTTGAACTCGTGTGTGTGTGACAGAGAAGGGAGTGGCATCAGGCTAAATAATCTCACTAGGACATGGATCTGGGGGACAGTAGAACACAGGCTAATTATTTCTGGAGAGTTGAAAACTCAACATTCAGACATTACATTCTCTGATCATTGTCATTTTCTTTCTGAAATGGCAACTGGAAGCTATTTGGTAGACCTTATATGGAGAGAACAGTGTTTCAAATGAATAGTAGTTGCTTAATTTTACTTGATTTGCTTTTGTTCTTTCTTTTCCCACATTTAAATTCCAATGAGAAAAAAATTAAACTTCTTCCTCTAAGTCCCCTCTCCCCTAAAAATTATTAGTCTCACAGACCATTTAACTTTCTAAAAAAATACGTGATTAATTAACCTGCTTTAAAATGCCAGCAATATACTAGACATGGGACAGTGCTAAGAAAGTGTGAATGTCCCCTGGCAGTCATAAGGAAACTGAAAAGCTTAAGGGGATAACTATGTGGAAAGCAATTTATTGGCATTTACCATAAGAGGCCTGAGAGTCATTCAAAGAAGTTTAAGTCACAAATGCACCTTGAAGTGTGACCAGGGGAGCAGATGAAGGGTTTGTTGTAAGAAGCAGCCAGAGCCTCTGGCGGATGCCTTACTACATTTTCCAAGTTGTATGGGTGGGTCACAACTGCACTCCAACATCCTGTCTGCAAATGCTAAATAAACACCAAGTTCACGTCAGACTAGAGAACCAACGTACTAACTAATGCCATTTAAGCAATCAGAATGCTTACATTATTTTCACTTGGTAATTCACATCCAAAATAACTGAAGTTGGCACACCCAGAGAAGTATATATCCTCTGTGTAGAGATGTTCAGAGAGATAGGCAGGGTGGTGAACCATTCCTTCTGTTAGGAGCATTTGGAATCAGCTTAGATTACAGCTACTGTAATACAAAATATTTTATATTTAGGAAGTGGGAAGGGTTTTGGCCTTCAAAATAATAAGAGATATTGACAAGACATAAAGCTTCATTCCTTACTGAAGAGCTGTTAAGGATTAGCAAACCCAGAGTCTTTATGTGTAGAGATGAATGAAATTTGCATATTTTTTTAAAAAGATTTAGAAAACATTGTGCAAGTGAACAGCCTTAATACATGCAGCCACTTGTCCAGGAATAATACATTCGATTTTTCAGTTTAAAATTCCAGTACATTCTGATCCAAGGGTGCCTGTTACACTCTGCTGAATTTTTCAGAGGTAATTTACATCTCTACAACCAACTCCAAAGCATGACATTTCATTACATCCGCTCAAAATGAACAGCTGCTAAGTCATCAAGTTCTCTCAACTTTGCTTCTAAAAAGAAATTTTAGTTTTAGTGCTTCAGTGAAGTACTTTTTTGAAAGAATGCCTTTTATAAAATTCATTTGTTTATTACAGTAAATAAACAACTTAATGGCAAGGGGTGTGTTCCTTATAAAGGTGCTCACAGAATGTTACCCAGAATAACACAGACATCTCATTTCCCAGAGAAGGAAATGGTTTTATAAGTTTTGTGAGGTCTCTTGTCTGCTTGGCCGGTTTACAGTGCTGGTCTCTGGAGCTGATCCGCCCCTTTGCTTTGTAAGTCTCAGCAATTGACGAGGCTAGGCTGGGCGCTGGGCTTTTCTTTCTTTTTTTTTTTTTTTTTTCCTTTCTCACTGCCCTGTGGTGTTTTGAACTGCCTTCTTACAGACGTCATACAGCCCTTGAGGAATAGTTTCTGCCTGGTGAGATTGAATGATAGTTCTCAATCACAAAGCCCTGGATTCTAAGCAGGGACACACAGAAATTACTTTCCCAGGTAAATCAGCCCACCCAGCCAAAGTGTGGAGAGCTTTGATCCTTGGCTGACTTCTTCGCTCCACGGAGAGGAGTGTTTTCCTGTGCTTGCCCTGAAATGAAACTTCCTTGACAGCTCTCCCGTGTTGCAGTACCTCCCGGTCATTTTCTTTTCCTTTCTCTCTACCTACGCGCTTCCAGTGTTAGAAACCTTTAAATCTGTTATTACGGAATTGCAAGAAAGAGATCAAGTGACTCTTTCACTGTGCTGGTTTCCCTTGTGACCCAGATGAAGAATCAATTCAGAATTCAGTTCCTCCCTTGGCATTGCAAGACACAAAAGAAACTGTCACTTCCTAACAGCCTAGTACTGGAGTAAATTCAGTATGAAGGAAGAAAGCACTCCTGCGTGTTAGAACCTTGCCCAAGAGCTGGACCGAGGACAGGAGGTGGACTCCGGGAAAATTGGATTTCTTCAAGCAGCCTCCCTGGGAAATGGAATATATTTAAAATCTTCTTTGCAGAAAGACAGTTAGAATGTATTAATAAGAATAGTTGAAGACTTATTTTCCTTTTTTTTTTTTTTTCAAAATGAGCATTATTATGAAGCCAAGATCCCGATCTACAAGTTCGCTAAGGACTGCAGAGGCAGTTTGGTAACGTGCTTTTCTCTCATACTTCTCCCCTTTTCTCTTTTAAGATTGACGTACTCTGAGTATTTAGTAAGTTGTGTGATGTTGGGGCTTTGTGAAAGAAGGCAGTATTGGCGACTCTTTTATTCTTTATTTTGTTCCCAAACTCATGTGCTTTAACCAAACGGGTGCTGACTTTTTTTTTTTTTTTTAACTCCCCGTGAACTGTAACAATTTATCTGATGATAATGTTTAAAAGAGGAAAGAAACTTGCAAATATGTTGGGAGTTTTGAAAATGAAAACTTGTCATTTTTCAGTGTCTGATTCAGTTGCTTGCTTTCTTATCTTCTTTGCTTGCTGCAAGCAGGCTGTTGGTTGACAGGCTTTGCCCTTGTCTTTAGAAGCAATACTCTCACTTTTAGCACAGATGTGTTAGAAATTAATAATATTATTTATATTTAATCATATACATGAAACAAACTTGAATTTATGTGGCTAAATGTATATCAAGTTACTTATCATTCAATCATCTCTTATGTTTTATTGGAAATGATTCCTAGTAATTATATTTTTGGTCATTTTAATGCCTTTACCCTGATGAAAAAATGTCAGTTTCAATGTATTCTAATGTTTATTCTATTATTTCCCCAATGCTGATTTGATATATGCTCATAAGCATATGGCATGGTCCTTAAGGAGTATTTTTCTGACAAAGTAACTTTTTTTCTACAATAGATATTTACAAAATACTTTTATGGCTATTTTAGGGGTTAGTCTTATTTTGTTTTTCCTAGTAATTGATCATAAATAACTAAGCTCACCTCTTGGAAATGGAAATAATCATACTTCAGACTGGAGAAGTAAAAGCAATGGTTGAAGTGAGGTGGTTGAGAATAGGAAAACAGGCCAGCAAAATATGCATTATCATGTGAGCAGGCAAACACACATGTAAATAGTCGAATTATTTGCGTCAGGAATTGAGCTTGTGTTTTTGTGGATGGGTTAGCCTCTGCTGTTACTGTAGTGTTTTACAGTCGACCAGAAGCAAGAATTGCCCCATCCGCAGTATTTCTGTGAGTTTTAATAAATTATAGATGAAGATTTTGTCTCTTACGTTACTTGCCATTTCTTACAAAATAACACATGCAATAAATTATTCCTTGAGTTTATTTAAAGAAAAGTTTGCATCTACAAATACATTTGGAGAGTTCTTTTTTATCCTCAAACAATAAATACTGGAAAATCTTTAAAATCTTTTTATGAATTACCATAGCTAATATAAGTCACCAACATGAGTAATCAGAATTTATAATATACATGAATTTTACTCATTTATAATTTATACCCTTCCTCTGTGAAAAGATAATGTTACTTAACAAATAGTGTTTAACCAAACTATTTCTCTTTTTATCTAAACTGCCAGGAGACATATTTTCAAATTCAGGTTTCAATTGGAAATAATTTGTTCATTTCAGGAGATGAGTAACATTGACACCCTTTACCCCTGTGAGATTATCATAGTCTATTTTTATCCACAATTATTCTATTTTTTGTTTTAAATTGTACGAGATATTTTCATAAGTCAGGTCACAATTTAAAATGCATTTTTAAGTATATAGATTTGTGAATGTGTATATTGTTCCATTTAACTTTAAATATCCTCCATAGAGTTGGGGACAGAATGATTTTTGTGTAAAAAATAAATCTCTGTATACATATGAATGATTCTTAGATTTAACTACACGCTATAGAAACCTCTCCAGTTATTAATCTTACATCTGACTTAATAATATACCTGCTTGGGTGTATCACTGCAGCTTCCAAATAATTTGGCCTGAGGGTATAATCAGCTGTAATAACAGTTTTGCCATTTTATTATCCTTCTATCAGTCAAATATTATACATACCTATTATATTTATTTATTTAATGACATATGTAAAATCAATATAGATTATAGATTTGGTATATAGAGAAAATATATGTTTGTGTGTATATATATGTATGCACACACACATACACACACTTGAGCATTAAAAAAACCCAAGCGACCTCTCTTCTTGTGCCTCTGCACATAAAGGCCATAGGCCTCAAATTGCTCAGATGGACAGTGTTTTCTCACCGGTGTTCCTGTCCATATTTCTCCACCACCACCCATTCCTTTTCAAACGGCTGACTTCCCAGGAGAGATACCTACAACTTTGCCATTTATCTCTTTTTCAGATGTTTGTTTTCAGGTTGATCTCCAAAATACTTTGTTCTTGGGACCCATCTTTCTGGCTTTACCACCTTCACTCTGATTACATAAATCTACTTTGTGTTCCATTGGTCTACTTTCTCCAAATCTGTCTCCTTTCCTCCAGGATTCCCCAAAGCCAAACATTACGTTTGGAAGTTTGTTGTATTGTGCAAGAATCCAATGTTTTGGATTACTTCTTTACCTTTTCCTATTTGTTTTTCTCCAAGTATCATAAAAAGCAGTCCACACTAACTTGTCCTTACAGCCTTAATTAAATTGCTTTGACATATTTACATTTTAAATGGGATTTCATAGCACACTTGTATTTTATACCCTTCCTCTTATTAAAGGTCAGCCTACTGTAATTAAAATTTTATTAGTTTCAAGACAAAATAAAAATAACCTTAAAATTAATCTATTTGTCTCTTTGTAACATACGTGTCACAAATTTAGAGTTTATATAATAAAGGTGTATACTAGGTTGCTTTTATTTAATGAACTTTTATTTATATGCCAGGTTTTAGCAGAAAGTGATTATAGTATTTATTCTTAAGCATTCTTTAAAAAAAATGTTCCTGCTTGAAATTGAGAAGAACTTTATATATTTTCTTATGCTCATAAAGTTAATAAAATTAGCAGATTCGCTAATTGCGGAATGGTTTGCCTTTCTATTTTAGTTGTTTCAGTAACAGTATTCCACCTCCAAATTCTGCATAACAAAACAATCAGATAGTTACCTCTCCATAAATATTCGAATGTCACATGTCTTAAATTCCGATTTAGTCAGTGGTTATATACTATAAAAATATTACCTTACGTATTCCTTGATATCTCTTTAACACTTTATCATTTATAAACATTTCCCAGGGATATTTCTCATTAATGTAATTAAGACTTGTGGTTTAGTTTAAGTAAAACATTATTAGTCTTCCAAATATAAATATAAAGAGAAGTTTAGTCAATGAAAGTAGACTTTGTTCTTTCCTGCTGTCAAAACAGTGTTTAGGATTTATGTGTTACATGTAAGATCATTCATTATGTAATCTGAAAAAAAAGAGATGCTACTCTTTAAAACATGACTATGATTGTTTATAAAGCAAATTTTAAAATTGGTTATTGTATATGTAATAATACTTAAACTTTTCATTTTAAGTATTATGTAATAAGTATACATGTAATACTTAGGTTTATAGATGTAGAAAAAATTCTGGAAGACTCTGTCCAAGCTTTTGGTAGTGGTTATTTTTTAGGGATTAAAAAAATGGTAGGAGTGAAGGTAGGGGGGACTGCCTCTCTTTTCTTCACTGTATTTGCATATTATATGTGGTTTTTATCAATAAAGTATTATATATGAAAGTTTAAAATATTAAAAATATACCTACTATATGTATTAGCAAACTCATCTTTATATATGCTGATATCTACATATCCATTAAACCACAATTTGCTCAGGGTATGAAATATGCAAATAAGCATTTCAGTACTGGGTGGATACAGTTTTCTGAATTATGTTGCAACTGTGACCAATGGAGGATTATAATTTTTTTATTAGCTCTTTTCTCTTAAGGTTGTAAAAATCTAGGCTGGCTTAGCATTCTTATTTTGGCCTCATGATCACAGTGGAAAGCATTCGTATAAGCTAAAATGTCCAGTTTTATAATTGAGAATCAAAAAGATGGAATAACTTTGATTAATATGTTGGAAGGAAAATAACCCATTAACCCCATTATTCCATCCTCAGTTATTCTCATTTTCAACTTACCTTACATATCTTAAATAGCTGTAAATACTATTTCTGTACTCTGCTTCTTCATTTAACATATCAATATTTTTCTATTTTTGGCCAGGCGCCGTAGCTTGTGTCTATAATACCTGTAATTTAGGAGGTCGAGGCAGGCAGATCGCTTGAGGTCAGGAGTTCAAGTCCAGCCTAGCCAAAATGGCGCACTTCTGTCTCTACTAAAAATACAAAAATTAGCCGGGAGAGGTGGTACATATCTGTAATCTCAGCTTCTTGGGAGGCTGAGGCATGAGAATTGCTTGAGCCCAGGAGGTAGAGGTTACAGTGAGCCAAGATCGTGCCACTGCACTCCAGCCTGGGTGACAGAGCAAGACTCTGTCTCAATTTTTTAAAAAATCTATTTTTCTAATAATACTTATAGCTTTCATTTTATTGTGTCTTTTATGAATGAGAACTCTGTCAAGAATTTTACATATATTATTTAGTTATTATTATAATATTGAAAAGAAGGAGTTGTTAGTCCTAATTTTACAGGTGAGAAAATGATTCTGTGAGATGAAATAACTTGAGCAAGGTCATAGGCTGGGGTAACCCAAGTCTGTCTACCTCAAAGAACATGCTCTGTTACTTCCGCTTGTTGCCTTCCTCTGTGGTCTATATAATTATCTTTTTTAATGGCTATAAAATTGTTCATGTTGTGAATATTCTTAGATGCATTACAGTATTTGGCAGTTTTCAGAAGTATGGTAGTCTATGATATTTAGCGTTGACGTTGGTTGTTGAAAAATAGCTTTGTGAAAGACTGTTGGTTGTTGGAAAAGAGCTTTGTGAAAGACTCTTGTGCTTGTAGCTTGTAGGCCATTATATTCTCTACTGGTAGCAAATAAGGTCCTCTGGTCTTTATAAGAGGGAATAAAGAGCAAAAGGCCAATGTCTCACAATTTTGAATAGATTATCTTTCCAATTATATTAGCAAGTTTTTCTGTTCTCTGCAAGCTCTGTAAGGCTTCAGGTCGGAAACAAGTAGTACATATCAGATTTTGTATGACGTTTTAGATCAGCTTTGAAAAAAGTACACAATCTTCCTTCCTATTTCTTTTATCTTAGAAACTTTGGTAAATAGGCAGACAAATAGACTTCTTCATACTCTTTAAAGTTATGAAGTATGAGATTCCCTGGAAAAAGTCATGTGTCCACTCTACTTCTGACATGCTCTGAGTCCCTGGAGGAGTCACCTAGTCCCTCTGAAGCCAAGTCTACTGTCCTGTAAAATAAAAGGGGCAAGGCAGGTCAATGGATTTTAAACATGTTTATTTCAATGGAACATTTTTTATGAATGAAATGTGAGTTGAAGTCAATATAAATGTATAATTATACTGTAAATTTTAGATATAAAATCATATAAATTTGATATATAGATATAATTTTTAAAAACAGATACGTGTGAAATCGGTAAGTAAAAAGTATAAGCACACATAAAACAATAAAACAGCCACTGAGTTTGTACATTTGCCCCTACCCCAAATTCAAACCCTCTCCTTAAAATACCTCTAAAGACTTTATGATTCCAAGGAATATTGTTTGAAAACCACTAAGCTAATGTCTGTTAATATCACTTATAGTTTTACTCTCGGCAGTGCTTCCTTACCACAGGGGAGTCATTTGTGTATTCTGTATCTCTATATGGATTGGGATAAACTTGTAGGTAATGTCTCAGTTCAAATACCTCTGCCTTATAAGACCGTGAAGTTATGGAACATTTCCCACTTCTGAGATATCACAGAAGAGTTATCACTATAATAGTTAAGATCTATTCAATTTATTTAGCATCTTATTTTTTACAAGTTTATTTTAGGCTTATCTGGAATGAGAAAATCATGCATTAAACACCGTAAAATGCATAGCTGATATTTCTGGAAGTGAGTATGATTGTTTGTAAAGAGATGCTGAATTAGTATTAAATTCTTCAGAAGAAAGATGCTTCTTTTGGTATTTCAAAGTGGGGTTCTCCACCCTCTTTTTCTATCATGTCAACTGGCTGTGGTTATGTGTACAATAATACTTAGTCCTGACTGCATCTCTGTTTTTTCCTTCCCCACAGATCTGGGGCATACCATGGTTTTGACCTTATCATTAAAACTTTCTTTTTAGCAGAGGTAAAGGAATAGCCCACTTACTAGTTCCTCTGTCAATCATTCCAATCATGTAGTGAATTCTATTGAATCAGAAGAGATGATGACATGAAGGTAACCACAAGTACAGAAATGGTTAGTCATGGATCCACCCAACCATTACTAGCAAGTTTGAGAAAAGTAGATTCTAAGATGAAATTGAAGAGGAAGAATATTAATGAGGCCTTTAAGGAGTTTTTAACTTTTTTTGTAGGGAAAGATGCTGAGCGATATGTATAAATATTCTCAATAATACTAATACTAAACATATAGAATTTTCAAAGCCTAGATAAAGGTAAAGAGAATAGGGCCCGAGGGATATTAGCTAGGTTGGTGAGGAAGATAGTCATAAAGAAAGCACAGTCTTAATAACAAATCAATATAGATTTTCTTAGAAAATCTTTCCAGAGGTGATCCAATACCTCAAAAGATAATACAGGGATTGAAGGTATATTAGAAAATTGACAGAAGTAAGGTATACTTCAGCCACAAGCACCAAATCTCTCCAGGGATTGGTGCCTATGGGAAGGGCTGGGGTACCACGTGGGGCACGATGACAGCAAGCCTGGGTAAGACAGTGTTAAATATAACTGTGTACAGGTAACTAACTAATAAGAGCCTGTGCCAGTGGTATGTCTCAGCTCTCAAATTGCCTAGTTCTTTGTCAAGTTTGACCTAAATAAGAAAGCATTTCAAAAGTATGGAAAGTGGGAAGAATGCCAGAACCTATGGATACAGTTTCTTAGCATGACAAGGGCAACATTATAAGTATTTATTACCTGTCCTAAGCCTTCTAAGGAGGTTGGCTCCCTAAGGAGCATCGTGGGTGATGGCTGAGGATGCAAATTAGAGAAGCTAACAGAAGGGTGAACTGCTCTTCAGAATAAGAGTTAGAAAAACACAGGGAATATTTCAAGGGAAGAGCTGGGGAAGTGTGGCAAGAAAAAAGAGATTATAGAGAGACCAATATGAAAGAACTCCAACCCACTTTAAAGTAAGTATCCACCATCTAGCACCCTACCCTGTTTAGTAACACTGACAACCTCTGGGCAAAAGCTGCCATTAATGAAACTCAGTGTAGAGGACATTCGCCCCCCATCTCAGCCCTAAGAATTTCTGCCATAGGATAAAGGGGGTCACCTGCAAGCCCTTCCATTTCTCTACTACACATGAGGAAGAATAAGAAATTTGAAAACTAGAAACTAGGTGTAGAATGTATGCACACCAAGAATTGCAACTTCCAAAGTCCCTTATAGGAAGCAGTCCTGATGTTTTATACCCACATAGTTAGGAAGTTTTCTTTATATCTAAAACAAATCTTCTTTCCTTAAATTCTAACCCATTTCGTCTTAATTGTCAGTAGATATAATGAGAGTGAATCAACACATAAACCAATTCTTCTTTGTGGCCTTTGAAAACTGCTAGTGAGTGACTTCTTGGTCTTTTTTCATTTCATTTCAAAATATTCATTCTAAATTGTGAAATAGATGGCACCAGTGTGACTTGTTAAAAGAAATGTTTCATTAAACATAATTTCAGTATGTAATTGTTTTCAGACTTTCTAGAGAAAAGTGCTCCCATTGTACCTAATTCTCTTTCTTGTTTAAAATATGTCAAAGATGAGAAATTGAGCTCCTTTTAATGAACTTGCTTGAGACATTCATATGGAATACAGAAAATAATAATTCCTAACATTCATGATGTCATTCCATTGCAATGTGGCACAGAGTTTTTTCTTTGCATCAAGGAATTTATATGACTGATACCATTTTAGTCAGGATAAATTACCGTAAAATGTGCCCACTTTTAACCAATGACATTCTAACATGGGATAGGCAACTGCTGGCTGTGATTTTTGCTCTGATAACTGCAACTTTGTTATAGAATAGCAAGTAACTGATTGGCAGCTGGATCACTAGCTAGCTGGAGACAGCAGCTCTTAGGTCTATAGTCATAGTTGGAGTCATAACCTTAGTAATGATGATAGCTACACTGTATTGGGCATCTACTCTTTGACAGACAATGAACTTAGTACTATATACAGTTGAGCTCATTTTATCCTCAAAGCAACTGTACAAATAAAAATTGAAGTCGCACAGCTTATAAAATTACAGTACTGCAGAAAAATCCTTGTCTGTTGAATCTACATTCCGTATTTGTTGTTGCCATTGTTGTTGTTCTTATTGTTTTGTTTGCTTTTCCTCACTATCCAAACTGCTTTGGCCACACATAGCTCTGTTTCATGGTATTAGAAAAGTAGTCAACAAGCTGCTACTTATACCTTTCCTTCCTGTCCTAGATTGTTCAAGTTTCTTCTTTTAATCTTATGTATATCAAGAACATGTTTGCCTATGGTATTTGTCTGCCCTTTCCCCCAAGATTTGTATATAAGCCTCCAACCCTGAGCCCTAGATATATATCAAGAAATAGAACATGGACTTTGACACGGCTCCATTCCTTGGAGATCTAGCTAGTTCCTGACTCGTTCAGCTTGCTGAGTCTCTTCCTCTGGTCAGACTATAAATTGCACTGTTTTCCTTCTCTCTGTCATTTGACCAGTTAGTAGCACCATAAAACCTTTGAAATAAAAGCGACCGCAGAGAATAACCTATAATCTGATTTTCCCCATCCCTAACCCCAATGTGGAGCTGGAAACATTTTACTAGTCTTTAACATTTCCAGTCAAGTAGGGTCCAGAAAAACTGTTAAAAACAATGTCAGTGCTTAGGTGGTAAAAAGATTTGTTGAAATATATATATATATATATATAAAAAATATGTATTTAGAATATATATATATATGTGTGTGTGTGTGCGTGTGTATATATATTTGGAGACAGAGTCTCACTGTGTTTCCCAGGCTGAAGTACAGTGGCTATTTACAGGTGTGATCATAGGCACTACAGCCTTGAACTCCTAGTCTCAAGAAATCCTCCTGCCTTAGCCTTCCCAATAACTGGGACTGCAGGCATACACCACCATGCCTGGCTGGAGAAATATTTTTTTAACATCAAAAATGAAGTTTGAACTGAAAAAGAGAGCTAAAAATTAGTCTGTCAGGCAAATGTGTGAAAGAAGTTCTATTATAATTTTTATTGAGCTATAATGTAATTCCTAAACTTATGTCATATAGCTAAGTAAGTAGCTGTAATTCGCATCTTGAAATTTTAAATTCACTTCTTTCCTTTCAATATAGTCTGTAACAGAATTAAAAATGGTGGCGATTTGTATTTATTGTGTACTTAACTATGTGCCAGCACTATGCTGTTCACTTGACCAAATTATCTCATTAGATGCTCATGATGAATCCTAGACAGTACTCATTAGTCTTATTCTTCATTTTACAAATGAGGAAACTGAGGCCTAATGTAGTAAAGTAGCTTGCCTAAATTTGGGTAGCAAATAAGATAATTTCATGATTCGCATATTTTCTTAATTATAAAATGTTGCCTTTAGCAATGATGTATATGTTAATATGTTCAATGAGTTGATCTACCTAAAGTGCTTAGCACATGGCTGGCTCCTTGTGAGTGATCAGGAAATGTTAGCTTATATTGTGCATTTTTGAAGTTTGCATATTGGTATGACTTTCTAAATAATCAAGAACTCTAAATGTGAAAGCTGATTCATTTTGCAAGGGCTTCTTTTCCATAAGGCAGTCTTTTTTAACACAGTCAGAATTAAGCATTTATATAGAGCTACATATTCCAGATAAATCACATTAACACTGTGATTCAAAGAAGACACACTGCTATCTAGGTGGGTCAAAGAAGTAAACTACTTAGTGGAGGTGGCAAAATAAGAAGTGGTCAATTGGACCACCTCTGATTTAGTTATTTAAAACTCAGTGAGAACCCTCTAGGGAAGCACCACTACGCAGGGGTCTCATCTGAAAGGAATGGCCAGGTGCCTGAGCATTATCTCTGGGAGCACCTTTGTAAAGACTTTCTCCATGTAACTTTCCTACTGGGTGCCACCCTGTGGCTCGGTTCTATGGTAATCACACTGCCAGGCATTCCCTACCTCTCCAAATCCCTTACTCCTCTAGTCCTAAGGTGCATTCTTGGTTGTGTAATTCACAGATTGTTATCTCCCTGGAGCTGAGCCTCATCCTCTCTACTAGACCAGACTGAGAAGGACTCCTTTTTCTTTTTTCCTGCCATCCCAGCTCAGCACAGAAGGCTTAACATGGTTTCTCTATGATTTCTAAAGGACAACAGACAAAAACAGAGATCTGGTTAGGTCTGTTCTTGCAGCGTGAAGTGTTAGGATGAGCTGAACAGCCATAGGCGCTAGAAAGGCCAAGAATGCAATACGTTAGAGCAGGCATTTAGCTTTCCTGTCTCTGATATCTACTATTTTATTATGAGTAGTTACCAAAACAAAACAAAATAAACTGTAAATGCATTATTTTGTTATAATTAACAACCGCACATTGGTCTAAGTGTGATTGAGGGTGGAGTTCACCAGCTTGGGAAAAAAAAATTAACCATTAAAGATTCCCTGAGTCTTTTGCTTTGAAGAGAAATAGCCCAATTACTTTTCTGTGTTTTGTTAAGAGTCTACTAGTATATGAATCAGTAAAAGACTCTAGGGTAATATAAAACACACACACAAAAGCAAACTTGATGTTAGCAGACAACTTTTTAAAGGTGTTCTTGTAATTGAAAAAATTATTTTACGTACATAGGAATGAAATTTTACGCTTACCTAGAAATATATGTGAAATTCCTCCATTATTACAAGATCTTTTTCATGTAAATATCAAAATAACTAGACAGTCTGCATTGTTTAAAACCAAGATAGCTAATCTTTTTAATCTATGGGCAACTTGTAATTACTAATAGCAGTAGCCGCTTGGAATAATGTACTGAGAGCTGCGCTGGTCTCAGAGAGAAAATGTGCTGTGATCAATTGGTGATCTCTGCCAGACAGAAGAGGGATATAATGTGGCTGCTTGCCATTTAAATGGCCTTGGTGATCTCATTGTAACTCTATATATCTATTCCCACCGTTAAATTTACATGCAAATGAAGTTGTAGCAGGTACAGGTTTTATGCATACATACAAATATGTGTGTATTTTTTGACATGTTTTGGCTATTTGTCACCTATGAAGAACATATAAATATTGTAAACAGAAAAACTCTTTTTTGATGTTGCAAATGCAAAAAATAAAATAAGTAATTCTACCTTTCAAAGGTCACCCCTGTAATCACCACCCAGATTAAAAATAGTAGTACCAGCAGCCAAAAGTCACCTTTGTGCCCCTTTAGCCCCTTCCCCAACCTACTAACCTACTAAAAGTAACAGTGATCCTGATTTTGAAAATCACAAACTTTTTTAATTTTCTGCTTTTGAATTTTATATGAAAGGAATAATATAGCATGTACTCTTTTGTGTTTGACTGTTTCCCTCACCCCCTTGCAAAATTATGTTTGAAAGATGATCCCTTGTTGATGTGGATATGGTTCATTCATTCTCACTTAAGTATAGGTAATTAAGCAAACTTTTGTTTGAGATACAAATACAGGTAAAAATCAGATTTGCCATTTAAATAATAATTTGGTATATATGACTATTTGAGCATTTTAAACTGTTGTCATTTTATAATAATTATTTTAGTATGATTTAATGTCCAAATTCTGTTGCTTAGATTGACCCTCAATGGACATTTCTTCTGAAGGGCCTCCCTAGACTTCCCCAATTAGAATTAAAACTCTCTTCTCTGTGCTCTCATGAAACCTTGTACACTTCTCTAACCCTTGAAAGATTACAGTTATTGTCTTCTGTCTCACGTGCCTCTCCTGTGAGCATGTTTTGAGGTAGACTGGGTTTTCTTATGTTTTTAGAGCAACAAACCCCTGTTCCCAACACCATGGCTGCTCCATCATGGGCATTCACCATCTGTCCTTTGCATGGAGAGTAGAACAGTGAGTTCTTCCATATTACAAAGAATATTGCAATCAATTTTTATTTTTAATTTTATTTTAGTAGATGGTACTTTTCAGGAGATTGTAATGGGTGAGTTGTAGACACAGTAGTTACTCTTTATGGCAAGAGTTGTGTAGTATCTGGGAGGATTTTTGCCTCTTCCCTGTAGCTTTCTTTCACCCTTAGTTTACCACCAGTGCTGGCAATTCTGATCTAGGCACACCTTCCATTGCCTCCTGTGTTTTCCATTCTAAAATATATACTTCCAAGTTTTCCTCCATATTTTCTGACTGCTCGAATGACTCTTCTCGTGTCATAAACTAGTAATGAATAGTGCATGTAGAAATGCTGATAAGTGTGTTGTACATGGTTATCACCCGACTGACATGGTGACCTTCTGACCCTATCAATGGGTGATTTTTATGTGAAGCCAAGAAATCTGTTGGTGGTAAGTACTAAGACCACCACTTCAGACTCACTCTAACCTCACTGTGTGCATCTTGAAACCCCACACAGTTGTCACATATGAGCAGATTCCACAGCAGGGATGCTGAACCAAAGTGACAAGCTTGTCCTAGAGCCCTAACACAGGGATTGACCCCCGACCTTCAAAGTCAGGGAACAACTTAGGGTTAGCTTACCTGCTTGTATTGTGAACTTTTCCCATTGTGAAGCCAGCTTTTAGCTTTACCACACTCCCAGTCTTAAATATTTGGAATGGCAAGAAATTAAGGCTTAAAAAAAAAAAAAGAAAGAAATTAAAGCTTAATCTTTAATAATAGAGGAAGCAATTTGTTTTAGTATTACACAGAAACATTTCGTAGCTACCTGATCATTTAGTCTAGTTCTATAGCTTAAGATATATAGTCCTTCAAGACAAGTTTTATTTCTGTGGGTCTACTAGTTGCAAAAGTAAAGGTGCATTTTTTATTGCTTTATTTGTTTATTAAGCTTGTTCTACCCCAGGCACCCTGCTAACTGTTAGAGAGACAATGATGAAATATACAGCCCTCACCTTCATAAAATTTATGATCTAGTGACTTTCTAAAGTATTCCTATAGGGCAGGGGACTTCTAGTTTCACCTACTACTATATCCTTGGAATATTTTTTACTTTCATGGTAGGAGTGTGCATTTATAGTTAAGTGTTTCAGTTGCTTCCAGAGATCCAGTGGTAAACAACATAATTTTAAAACCTCCCTACTTGAATTTGGGGTGGAGTAATGTAAAATAAATCTGGAATATTTGATTTTTTAGACCAAAATACTTTCCCTGGGTTAGAGAGATATTTTCTTTTCTTACTGGCCTGGAAATCCATGCCATTTTAATAAGAGATATTTTTATTCTAGGTAAATTGTTTACTTAATCACCTCCTACCAAGGCTGTGTCAGCCAAGTTAAATATTTAAATTTATTTTTATTTAAATAAATTTTAAAACCAACAGATTTCTTTCTTATTTTGATGAATTTAACCTTTGATTTTTCAAAGACAAAATATATGGAGTAGAACATTTTAATGTATCTATAGAGAGGGAACACAAAAAGGGCACATCAGGAAAAAATAGTTGGGAAAAAGCGATTTTTATACAAAATTAACTCATAAAATGAATATAAGGCATTATTTCACTTGTTGCCAAAATCTGTTTTTACAGATAATCTTCAGGAGACCTTCATTTTTATAGGCCCTAGTTAAAATATTTTTTAAATGCTTGAGGCTCTATTTCACTAATAGGAGAAATAAACATTTTCTTTCTACAAATAACTGCTACTAGCTTGTTTGTTAGCTCTCTAAATAAACTCATTTTACTGTCACTATGGTCGAGTGCTATTGTATTCCTTTGTTACTGTGCATAATCCCTAGCTATAACTGCATTAATCTAAGTGAGGCCATTACACCAAATAGGGATCTAACAGAAACTTTTGAATGGACTGTCAAAGACCAGATTCAATGCAGGAAATCAGAAGGAAATGGCATTTATGTCAAACTGTAGTTCAGTTAAAGGGCTTGCCCTTAAGGATTACAACTGCCATACAAGGGCACCATGCAACAATGGAAAACCTGTTTACAACAAAATATCAAATTATTATCAGACTTTCACAATGAACCACATTATTCTATGACTGCCAGTCGTACATCTGGACTACTATAGCATTTGTGTGCAGTTACACCAGCTCCAGTTCTATACGGCTAATTTTGAACTTAGTCTGACTTTAAAACCCATCCCATTTTACTATCCTCTACTGTTTTTTTTTTTTTTTTTTTTTTGGTGCATATTGTGGGAAATTCCATAAATGATTTTTATTAACTTTAGCCAGTAATCAGGGAAACCTATAAGATTTTGTTTATAAGCTTTATAAACCTGACTTATAAGATTTTAATTGAATTCTAAATTAATTTCTAACTTGAACCTCTTCCTTCTCTTAGCTTTATATGCTTGGTCATCCCTTCTTAAGTAATTCGCTTTTTGGAAGCTTTGTTTGGTTTGGTTTTTCACTGTTTCTGTTATGTTGACTATTTGACTTTCTTTTAAATTATTAGTAATTTCCTGAATAAAGCAGAGAAGTTTATCTTTCAAATTTCCCATGGGTCATTTCTTAATAGCCAAAAAATTGTCTAAATTTCCAATACACAAAGAAGAGTTTTAGCTAATTTACTTCAATAAGATGGATAGTTTGTTCAAAGTACCAAACACATTTGCTTTCGTAATTCATGCCATTTGCGTGTTATGTGTGTAAAAGAGATAGAGAAAGAATATAGAAAATGTAACTACACATGCAACCTTGGGCTTTCCAAAATGTTTAAAGTACCAAATTTCCTTGGTGCCGATTGCTTTAGGTGTTTCATCTTCACTCAGTTGCTTCCTAAATATAGCATAGGTGTGACATACCCTGTAAATTTCAAATTCACATAAAGAAGTCCCAGCCTTCGAGGGAAGTCTTAACTGAATACCGAATAAAAACCTTAGTAGTCTTCTGAAATGTTTCTGAATAAATAGTTGCTTTAAAGACTTCTTCTATTTCTATGTTCATGAGTGTCCAAATTCAGAATGGGAACCAACTTGGGGAGAAAAAGAAAAAAAAATACTCTCAGGACAGTCTTTTTAAAGGAGAAACAGATAATCTATTTGGCTAAGACAGGATAGATTCAGGTAGTCAGATAACAGAAAAGGGAGACCCTTGTGTATCAACTCATGCTGGAATTTGTGAAATCCTATAAAGTTTGGTAGAAAAAAATGTTAAATTCTTGGAAACTTGTTTGGTCATAATCCTCACAATTTCTGATTTAAGTATAACATCCTGGATAAATTCATTCAGACCAATGGAGAGAAGAAGTTATTATTTGCAATATGTGAATTTCTGACTAATGGGAGCAATAGAAGATAATTGGTCCCTTCGGATATTTCTGATTATTTATGAGAGGCTTGGGGAGGGACTCTGTGTAACCATTGCTTTTAACCCTTGTTTTTGGTGGGTAAATAGAACATTAATGCTACATGAAAGATACTTGCTCTGGAATCCTCAAGAGAAAGTAGGTTCTTTTTTTTCTCAGTTTTCCAAGAAACTTTTAACAATTCTAAAGAAAGAAATAAAAAGCACTTAGTTTTCAGAAGCATGTTTCAGCTTCTTGCATCAGGAGTAGGCCAGATGGCCATGTTCTGTGTGGCTTTATAAATATTCCTTTTTGTTCCATGTAAAAGTTAATGGCTAGTTTTAAACTATGGTATCATTTTGAAGTCAGACCTTATGTGCTTAACTTCATTCAAAGTATTTCTATTTTGTTAGGCTGTAGGAAAACATAGAACTGAGCTATTAAAATTCCAGGGCAGTTTGGAATTACCAACAATATGTACTGGAGAGAAGGGGGTGGACTCTGAAGTCAAACGAATTTGAAACTAATCTTTTACGTGCTGGATGATTTTGGACAAGGGGGAAAAGCTACCCATGGGGTTTCTGTGAATGTTAAGTGAAATAATACATAGAAAGTGCTTCTAGTAATGCTAGGGACACAGCAAACGAAAAAAATGCTAGCCAGTTTATTCTTAGAAGGGAAAAACTCCTGTTAATATTTTCTTGTTTATGTTTGTGTTTTCATGTTAGTTTTAAAACAAGTTACTGTTTGAGAATGTAAGAATTTTACCCATTTACAAAATGGTATATGGTATGACATGTATATGATCTTTCACAAGTGAAATGATAATGGAAGGTTTACTGAAAATGTCTTAACAGTTCTAGGTAAAACTTAATTTTTGCTTAATTTGAAAATAAAAGTATGAATCTAGGTTTAATCTAAATGTATTATTCTGTTAAAGTCACATGAATATGGAAAAAAATCAGTATCCCTTCTAACTAAATCTGGCTTTGAAACTTCTTTGACATAGTCTTCTTAAAATATATATACCTTATATTCTAAATTGTATATTATTTAGAAAAATACTATTTGTAAACTGAAATACCTAACTGATATTTCTAATATATATATCTATGTATGATATATATGATTATACATGATATGTTATCTATATGATATATGACATATATTTCTAACTGATATAACTAGAAGTATATCAGTTCTTAAATATATATAAATTATATTTTAATAGTAGCCTACAGTGATGATACAAGAAGATAAGAGATAAATATACTTTTATATAAAATGTTCAACAACAAGATTTTTATTTAGAATAATTTTCTACAGTTTTATTTAGGGTAGTTTCTATACAGAAAAAATATATATTTTATCTCTTTTCTGTGCTCAGCTCTGGAGATGGAATGGGGCCTTCCTCCCTTCCTGGAACTTACCAAGCAAAACAAATTCACTCCGTAAAATTATTCCTAATTGTCTTTTAAGTGCATGAAGAGAACACAGGAGGGACCGAGTTAAACAGTGTGTTTGTATGTATCTGTGTATGGGTGTGTGTCTGTGTCTGTGTGTCTCTTTGTGGCTGTGTATCCTAGAGATACACTGTATTTGGAGTGGTCAGGGAAGTTGAGAACTGAACGAACCAAACAAACATTGGGAAGAAGAGGATTATAGGGGTACAAAGGCCTTGAATATCCAGCAGATATGAGGAGTAGAAAGGCTATCTTTTTCAATCACTTAAAAAGGAAAAGAAGTGAAAGATTGCTGTCTTAAGAACTTACATTTACATGGCACTCATGTATAGATTTCTAGTGAAAAGTTGGACAACCTGAAATGATGGGTCTCCTACCTACAAGTCCCCAGTGTTTGTCTTTGACTGGGGTGTTTTCTGTAGATACCTGACCTGATTTCTATTGCTAGCCTGTCTTCCCAGGGGCCTTGGTGAGCCGAGGTCAGAGAGAGTGGACTTCACCTAGGAAAGAAGGAAAGCCTTCTGAAATAAAAGTGCCCTTGAAAATGTTCTGCTGCTGTAAATCCCTCCTCTTTACACAAAGTTTAAGACCCTCTCAAGAGTTTGACTTGCTAAAACAAGAGCATTTTTATTGGGTGTAAGATCTCACTTTGACTTTAAGTAGCAAGTCACACACCAGGCAACCCACACTGAATTCTCTCTTGCCATAAGTGCACAGATTTCAGTGCTCTAATGCCTCTATGGGCTAAATTTACTTATGATTTGAGTTCTAAATGTAATTGAATAGTAGATATATATGTGTAAAAAACAAAAACAAAACGAAACAAAATTCTACCAAATGGTTGGAAAAGTTTTCCCAAAGAACGTAATGTTGGCCTTCAGCTGATAATAGGATGTGCCTGCTGGATGAATGACATGGTTTGTGCAAAAGGCAGATGTAAGCCATGGCTCCCCAAACTGCAGTAGGGATGAGCATGACAGCCATGCATAGCACAGGCCAGGTACTGATATTCTTGCTGGAAAGACTGCCCAGGATGTATGTGGTGTTCTTTTTCCTGGCCACCCTTAAGGAGTTTATGAATGGGTTCCATCAGCTTCAAAAAGCAAACACAGTTTGGCCTGTATAAACTGAAACCCATCACACATCATTGCCACAATCATTTTCCTCATGTATTCAAGTTCTCAAGTATATTTGGAGTCACAAAACAGCAAAATAATGACAAAAGCAACAATAACAGCCAAAAGTAACTAAAATAAGATTTTTATTTAGTATGAAATGTGTTGCACTGTAATTATTTCAACATCATAACATTTATTAAAGATGTATCTATCACTCTATTATTCTATGCCCATCCCCGCTCTTTACACAAAACGAAGCACATTCATTGTTCTGCAGTTTGTATTTTGCACTTGACAGTATGTTGATACATAGAGAAGCCTCTTGTGTTGTTCTGGAAGAACTTTATTGAGAGATAACTCACATGCCACACTTTTCATCTACAGAGGGTATATAATGTATTGATTTTTACTATATTCACACAGTTGTTAGTCAATTATCTACCATTATTTGACCATAATGAATAACACAATTTTCTCTGCACAGATATGTCCATTTAAGTAAAGATGCCAATGCAGCTAAATAGAATCACTCAAAAACAACTCCAAAATGAGCCAGGGAGAGTGGAGGGAAGGAAAGGGAGGAATGCATCCAAACATAGCCCTGTGTTCCATGAACACTCAGTAACATCATCAAAACGGGATGCAATTAAAGTTTGCCAAGTTTACTGCTGTCCTGATGCTTTCCAATTTTTTTTGACAACAGTTTTGCCTTCTTCAAATTCAAATGGTGTAATTGGGTCTTGGTAGTTGATGTTTATCTTAATTGAAACAGATTCTCTTCATCCTTTTGCTCTGAGACTCCCACTTTGAGGCTGAAAGGTCATTTTAAATCTGCACAGCATTTGAGAAGCCACATAATGAATTCAAATAAATTCATGCCTATTAAAAGGAGGCTTCTCTTTCTCAACTTCCAGAGCTTACATAGAATAAACCATTTGGTTTTTGTCTGACTTTCTTTTAAAAGGAACTTATTGTGCTTCCTTTTTAATGCTCTAACTACAGAGAATGGGGAAATCCTAAGTTTTCATTTATTCTTATGAGAAAAAAAGTATATTTTGCTCAGTAATTGCATTAAAATCTTACTGGGGTTACAGCTACTATACTTGTCAACAAATTTAAGGGATATTCTTTAGTTGTGTTACTTTAAGGATTTCTCATCTATCTTTTATCTAGCAACTTCACTTTTTCATATTTACTCTATGTACTTTGTAAAGGTGCAAAAGTATATATACAGGAATGTTCTGCTGGAGATTTTGTAACAGAACACTGGAGAAAGCCTAAATGTCAATCAGTATACAGCTAATTGAACAACTGATGCACAACTATAAGACAGTACTGTGAATCTATGAGGAAGATCTCTCTGGTATGACAGTATCTCCAGATGACATTTACTATTGTTATTATTTTATACTTTGAAAAGAAGATATGCACACTTCCATGTATCCATTTTCATTGGTTTTCTCTGTATATACCCTTAGAATTTATGTAAGTGCAATGAAAACATAAATTCTATTCTCTTCCTCCCCTTTTAAACAAAAAGAAGTATAATCTGCACATTCATTGTTCTTCTGTTTGTATTTTCCACTTGACCACATGTCAATACATAGAGAAGCTTCTTGTGTTGTTTTGGAAGAATTTTATTGAGAGATAACTCACATACCCTACTCTTCATCAATACAAGGTATATAATTTAGTGATTTTTAGTATATTCACACAGTTTTGCAACCATCACCAAAATCAATTTAGAATATTTTACTACCACTATAAGAAACCCCTTACCTTATAGTTATCACCCTCTAACTCCCCCATTATCTGCTCCATACTACCTGCCTCTCCTCTACCCCACAGCCCTAGGCAATGGCTAATCTACCTTTTTTTTCTCTGTAATTTGCCTATTCTGGATGTTTCATATAAATTGAATTATATAATATGTGGTCTTTTGTGACTTGCTTCTTTCACTTAGCATAATATTTTCAAGACACATTCATGTTGTAGCATAGATCAGATTTCGTTTTTTAGGACCAAGTAATATTCCACTCTATGAATATACCACATTTTGCTTATTTATTCATCAGTTAATAAGACACTTGCATTGTTTCACTTTGTGGCTATTTCGAAATGTGCTGCAATGAACATTGAGGCAAAAGATTTTGTGTGTGCATATATTTTCCTTTCTTCTGAGTATATTCCTAGTAATGGAATCGTTGGAACAAATGGTAGCTCTAAGGTTAGCCTTTTGGTTATTTTCCAAAGTATCTGCATTCTCATCTTTCTTACAGCAGAAAGTTATTCTCTTGAATGTCTGCATCATTATTGTTGTAGTCAAGGTGTATTTTTAAGTGGAAAAGTTAAGGCACAATGTTCCCAGTTATGGAAAAATATGCAAAGACTGTACATACATAAATATGTTTCACCCAAAAGCATCTTTCTGCATGTGCACTCAAGGTGATGGTAAAAGTTGCTAGCTTTGAGGAAGAGGTGGCTACAAGTTTGGAATGTGAGGTAGAAGGGGACTGAGTACTCACCATTTTAAATTTGGGGGAATTTTACTATGAGTGCTAATTAATTTTTTCAATTGAAAATATGATTCATTAATGTAAAGAAGAAGAAATGTTAAAAAAAAAAAAGAAGAAGAAGAAGAAATGTATTTTCTTGGAACTCCTCTGACCAATGTTGGTCAAGCCAGGGACTTCTTGACCTGTGCTTTGTTTGAGTCATCCTGCACCGTGAGGTGCTTAGTGCTGTACAAGCACTCTTCTTGCCATCTGCTCTGCTTGACATCATTTTTAGTTATTAGGGCAAAAAATTAATGACTGCTTTTCTATCTTTAAGCCAAGATATCATTTAAAAAATGGACATTTAGCTCTTACTCTAAATGAGTGTTTCTTAAATGTTTTATTCAAATCAATCCACATCCAAAGCAAAATAGGAAGGAAAACTAGGGCAAACATCTGGGTGAACCTTCAGATTGAGAAATAGGAGGGCGGTATGTGAACTAATCATGAATGGTATTAGCAAATAGAGCTGGGCAGTCTGTCTGAAGTGCTTCACAGTTTCTTGTACATTCTTCCCCAAGTATCATATGTTGGTGACTGGAAGAGGGAGTCGTTACTTTCTGCATAATTTCCATCATGTAGCTCTGAAAGGGCTTTGTGTTTGCTCTCATCTTTGCTTGAAAATCAGCTGTCTTATTTTAGGCTTTTCTATTTTTTAAGACAAAACCTACCTATAGTGGTTATACTTGAAATACACTGGTAGATTTGATTTCTGCCTTTGGTTAAATTAGCTTGCCTTATTAAATGATAGGAAAGAATCATAATTCATTTGCCTTATGGGTTTATTCATTCTTGTATTCACTCATGTATTCATTAAGCACTTATTAATTCAACACTCCTGTGACATCACTCCTCATTGAGTGATGAGTCCTTCTGGGGTGCCATGGAGGGCTTGATTTTCAGCTGGAGGAAGAATAATTTAGTATCCTTTTTTATGATCAAATTTTGAAACAAACCCAATTTTGAAAAATAACATGACTTTGCCTAAAAATACATTAAGAAAGATATGGAAAAGAGATTCCATGAAAATGAAATTTTAATAATAATGTAAAATGAGTTGGGTTTTATCAGAAATTCATAAACAGACTTTACTTAGAGCTAAAAAGTCCCTTTGAGAGAAGTAAAATCATGAATGAAAAAATGCATACATTTTCTTCAATCATCGTCTATATCCCATCGTGATAATGAGGAGTATGCTGTGTGTAGTGACTGTGTTTGCAGGTGGAGGGAGTTTGAGTAATGGAAGTAACAGAGATGCTCCCAGAACAAGTACCACATCCAGTTAGCTTGCCAATTAACAATCTATTCCTGAAGTATTTGTTTATGAAGATGATTGTAACTAGAGAGAAGTCATATAATATTTTATTTTGTTTATATATAAAGATATGTTAAACATAAAATGTATTCCTTTCAAACAGTTATACATTTTTCCTTTGGCAGCACTATTGTTTATTTTAAAGGAAAAGATTAAAAACAGCATTTTTAAAGAAACAAATAGAGATTTTGCTGCTATAAAGCCAGCATAAAGCCATTTTGCCAAATGTCAACAGAGTTAACAAATAATTTTATGGTGTAAAAACCTCACAGTTGCCTAGTTTACTCCCTCATCCAAAAAAAGGGGTGGGGCAAGATTCTTTGACATTTTTTGTATAATGTGACTAGAGAATGTGACTTCAGTGATGATGATCTAACTGCAATGCTAAGAACCATGGCTGGGCTAGGACTGTGTGTACATGTTGTTATGCTGGGAAGCAACGGCACCTAGTAAAGAAAGCAGTAATGAGAGTATCACTTGGGTATTTGTTTATTTCTGGATCTTATTCTATCTGCTCCATCTTATCACTTTGGCATTTAAAATCTAGATGATGGCCGGGTGGGTGCAGTAACTCACACCTATAATCTTAACACTCTGGGAAGCCAAGGTGGGAGGATCACTTGAGTCCAGGAGTGTAAGACCAGCCTGGGCAACATAGGAAGACCCTGTCTCTACAAAAAAAATTTTTTTAATTCGCCAGGCGTGGTAGCACATACCTGTAGTCCCAGCTACTCGAGAGGCTGAGGTGGGAGGATTGCTTGATCCTGGGAGGTCAAGGCTGCAGTGATCTGTGATTGTGCCACTGCACACCAGCCTGGGTGACAGCAAGACCCCATCTCGGGGGGGAAAATATCTAGAAGATATGATTATCCATATTCAGTCATTATTCTGATATTAGAAAATGAGATTTACAAGGTGTCCATGGAGGGGAAAACATTGACACACCTGGTCAGTTGGGCTGAGGCTTGCGCAGATAGAGCCAGTGCTCCAACCTAGGTTTCCGGACACCAAAGCCTATGGCCATTGAGCAATCTGCTGGACTGTCTCTTGGACAGCTTCCTTTATGGGGAACTTAATACAACTTTACAAATAAAGTAGAGCAGAGTCGTGGTTTGTCCACAGTCAAATATGATATATATAAGCATTTCACAGTTCTTTGTTTAGTTTTTATTTTAGGTTGGGGAGTACATGTGAAGGTTTGTTATATGGGTAGACTCATGTCACAGGTTGATTGTACATCTTATTTCATCATCCAGGTATTAAGCCCAAAGCCCAGTAGTTACCTTTTCTGCTCCTCTCCTTCCTCCCACCCTCCCTGCTCAAGTAGACCCCAGTGTCTGTTGTTTCCTTCTTTGTGTGCATGAGTTCTCATCATTTAGCTCCCACTTACAAGTGGGAACATGCAGTATTTGGTTTTCTGTTTTTGTGTTAATTTGCTAAGGATAATAGCCTCCAGGTCTATCCATGTTAAAAGACATGATCTCATTCTTTTTTATGGCTGCACAGTATTCCTTGGTGTAAATGTACCTCATTCTCTTTATCCAGTCTGTCATTGATGGGCATCTAGGTTGATTCCATGTCTTTGCTATTGTTAATAGTGCTGGAATGAACATTTGTGTGCCGGTATCTTTATGGTAGAATGATTTATATTCCTCTGGGAATATGCCCAGTAGCAGGATTGCGTGGTCAAACGGTAGTTCTGCTTTTAGCTATTTGAGGAATTGCCACACTGCTTTCCACAATGGTTGAACTAATTTACACTCTCACCAAAAGTGTATAAGTGTTCCCTTTTCTCTAAAACCTTGCCAGCATCTGTCATTTTTTGACTTTTTAATAATAGCCATTATGACTGGTATGAGATGGTGTCTTGTGGTTTTGATTTGTATTTCTCTAATAATCAGTGATATTGAGGGTATTTTCATATGCTTGTTGGCCACATGTATGTCTTCTTTTGAAAAGTGTCTGTTCATGTCTTTTGCCCACCTTTTAATGGGGTTGTTTGTTTTCCTCTTCTAAATTTGTTTGAGTTCCTTATAGATGCTGGATGTTTGACCTTTGCCAGATATATAGTTTGCAAATATTTTCTCCCATTCTGTAGGTTGTCTATTTAACTCTGTTGATAGTTTCTTTTGCTGTGCAGAAGCTTTTAAGTTTATTTAGATTCCACTTGTCAATTTTTGCTTTTATTGTGATTGCTTTTGGTGTCTTTGTCATGAATCCTTGCCTGTTCGTATGTTCAGGATGGTATTGCCTAGGTTGTCTTCCAGGGTTTCTATAGCTTTGGGTTTTATATTTAAGTCTTTAATCCATCTTGAATTGATTTTTGTGTATGGTGAAAGGAAGGGGTCCAGCTTCGATCTTCTGATTATGGGTAGCCAGTTATCCCAGCACCATTTATTGAATAGGGAGCATTTTCTCCATTGCTTGTTTTTCTTTAGTTTTGTTGAAGATCAGATGGTCCTAGGTGTGTGGTTTTATTTCTGAGCTCTCTACTCTGTTCCATTGGTCTATCTGGCTGTTCTTGTAGCAGTACTATTCTGTTATGGTTACTGTATCCTTGTATTATAGTTTGAAGTTGGGTAAGGTGATGCCTCCAGCTTTGTTATTTTTGATTAGGATTGCCTTTGCTATTTGGGCTCTTTTTGGTTCCATATGAATTTTAAAATAGTTTTTTCTGGTTCTGTATTTCACAGCTTCTAACTACATTCTATTGTTGGATACTTTATATTTTATCCAAATAGGAAAACATTAATTTAAAATTCTTGTCATATAATCTACAAAATATTTATATTCAAGGCACAATGGCCCCTATGTATTCTTTTTTTTCTTTTCTTTTTTTTTTTTTTTTTTTTTTTTTTGAGACAGGATCTTGCTCTGTCACCTAAGCTGGAGTGCAGTAACTCAGTCACAGCTCATTGCAGCTTTGACCTCCCATGCTTAAGTGATCCTCCCACCTCAACCTCATGAGTATCATGAGTAGCTGCAACAACAGGTGTGCCCCACCACTCCTGGCTGCTTGTTTTAATTTTTTTTTTTTTTTAGAGACAAGGTCTCCCTATGTTGCCCAAGCTGGATTCAAACAATCTGCCTGTCTCAGCCTCCCAAAGTGCTAGGATTACAGGCATGAACCACCATGCCCAGCCCTTAAAATAGTTTTTATTATAAAGGCAATTTATGTGCACTCTAGGTTTCTTTAAAAACCTGGCCAGAGGCCAGGCATGGTGGAATGCCTGAAATCCCAGCACTTTGGGAGGCCAAAGTGAGAGGACTGCTTGAAGCCTAGAGTTAGAGACCAGCCTGGCAACAAAGCAAGGTCCTGTCTCTACAAAAAATAAAAATAAAAATAAAAAATAAAAATTAGCCAGACAGAGTGGTGTGTCCCTGTAGTACCAGCTCTCAAGAGGCTGAGGTGGGAGGATTGTGTGAGCCTAAGAGTTCAGGGTGCAGTGAGCCATGATTGCACCACTGCACTCCAGCCTGGGTGAGGGAGCAAGACTCTTAAACACTACACACACACACACAGACACACACACACACACACACACACACAACACACGTATAGAAAAAAAAATACAAATATAAATTTTTCATAATCTCAACACACTCTCAAATAATCACTGCTAATTCTTAGTTATTTTCTTCGATTCTTTTTCCAAACAAGTATGATACTAATAGCAATTACATGGATGGCACAGTTTTAATTTCTTTTTTTAAATTTAGCATTTTATCATGAGCATTTTTCCATATCACTTAACATTATTTCAAACATTACTTCTAGGTATACAAAATGTTTCACCCTAAAAAGATTTCATCAGTTATATATTTGCCAATTGTTGGAGATTCAGGCTATTGCTAGCTTTTCCCAGTTATTAAAATTATCAGCAAGGAACATCTTTGGACTAAAACCTTGGCTTATCTCTGACTATTTCCTTAGTAAAATAACTATGTCAAAGAATATGACTGTTTTAAGAATATTAATATATGTTGCAAAAAATACTTCCGTAAAGGTTATACCAGGTTACACTCCAAGCCACACTGCTTGAGAGTTCTCATCTTACTGTGCTGCCACAGGAATTTTTATCATTTAAAACAAAAAATCCTCATCCACATATTAGGTTAAAATGGTATTTCAATGTTGTTTTACTTAACATTTTTGGACTACTAGTGTGAATAAATATGGTTTTAATATGTTTATTAGCCATTTGCCTTCTGTTAATTTTCTGTTTGTCTCTTCACTTATTTTCTATTGGGGTTGTATAGGTTTTTTTACATTTTGCAAAATTTCTTTATGTGTTAGATAGATGAGCCTTCTCCAGCTCACATTTATTGTAATTATATATTCCAATTTTTAGTTCCCTTTTTACTTTTGTTCGTGGTGTTTTATACGGTCAAATTCATTGACTTTTTTTTTCTTTTGTAACTTCTTTCTTTGCTTTAACAATTTGAGGGCTTTTATCTTAAGAGTAGATACATATTTAGCTATATTTTCTGTATTTGTGATTTTTTTTTACCCAGTTCTTAAGCTGTTTGGAATTTATTTTAATATAAGGTAGGGATACAAGTTTATTTTTTCCCAATAAATGCCTCAGGACCATTTGTTACATGTGCCCTACTTTGCTTATTGCTTTGTGTGACATATAAGCTTTTATATATCATCTATCATGTGTAGACACCTCAGGTATAAATTACATTTTACAAATAACATCTCAATAGAAACAAGTAGGAAAAAAAGGACTCTGGTGCAGCCCATTGAGAGAAACATACTATATTACAACTATAACAATCATGTAACTAAATTTCTATTTGCCTTCTGAACCTGTTTATTGCTTGTAGCCATTTGCTAACTCCTGAAGAAACTTTTACCTTTTCTTGTCCCAGGGAGCTGATTAGTTAATTACGTTAGTATAAGACAAAATGATCAAGATTGGAACCTGGAATGAGACCTTTCACTGGGATGAAGCAGAGGCTGTTGGGACTGGGTGGTAGGTGGGTAAGGTGGTAGATAGATGCAAGAGCAGGAACCACTCACCAGGCACTAGGAAAAGTTCCATCTGGCCAGGCATACTGGCAATAGCGTGCCCTGACTGGTATTTGGAGGCAAAACATAATAGTATCCTAAAAAGTGGCTCAGAACAGGTAATTCCTAGACATATTCCCAGGCATGAACAAGACAACTTATTGAGATATGGAAATAAAATCTTATATTTTTTTCTTATCTGCTCACAAATGTTCTTTTTCATGTATTTTGTAAAACAGATAATATTTTGACATAATGGTGCAAGAATGTAACTTATTAAAAATAAATATACGTAATGGAGGTGCTTGCACTTTTTTTTTTACTAATAGATATAGTATCCAATAAAACTGGTAATCACTGGTCTAGATCATGTGGCTTCAGGAAGATCTATACACCAGCTTGCAGTTCATGAGTGGGACAGGAAGAGAGTAACTTAAGCCTATGTTGGAAGGCCAGGTGGACTGGAGTCTCAGGGAAGGAAGATAAGCACAGGGAATCAAAGCAGAAACCAGTAATAATCAGAGATAAGACATATGTTCAAGTTAACTGCAGCAGGGTGGTGTGGTGCTGGTTTCCTGAATTTGTTTCTGCTTAAAGTCCTATTTCTAGAGATCAGGGAGGAGGAGCCAGAGCAGCAGGTGAGGCTGAAGTGATTGATAACAGTGGAAAGGAGAACAGGTTGCAGAAACTATGGCTCAGGCTACCTGTTGAGCCATTTTCATTTTTCATTATGCACATGCCTATTACATAATCGAGGATATCCTTAATCAATAACATATGAAGCCTACATTCTATTTCCATTTTTTAAAAGTTTATCAATAAACAATTGTACAGCAAATTTTATCAATGTAAAAAGTTATTGTATTCTATCCAGTCAAACCATCCTCACCTTTCCTGAAGTGCCCATTGCGGAGGCTCTGGGAAATTGAAGTTGCCTTTAGTCTTGAGTTAAAATGGGCAGGGCCTCTTTTATTCTCTAAATTTTACTCAATAAATGCAGTCTTCCTATGCATTAAATGGTGCCCACAAACATTGAAACTACTAGCTCACCTCCTGAAATTCAGCACTTTCCTATGTGTCTTTCAATGTAAGAGCATTCACTAATTTCACAAGCATTACATAACATGTGTCATTAATTAGTTCAGTCAGCAAGGCCATGGAATAGATATTCCTATAAATCAACTACCTTTACAGTTACTAACTGACTTAGTTTCATGGCAGAGGCATTTATTTCAATTAGACTGTGGTTCCTGTTGTGATCAAATGAGATCAACTATGTGACATGATTCTGAAAACCATATTATGTTGGTGTGTGAATGTATATGTGTGTGGGTGTAGGTAGTTTACAGACAGAATGTGTAACACAGGCATGTGGCTTGGAATTGAAACTTTTGCAAAAGGTAATTCATTCTCATTCTATAAAGGTGTGTATGCACATGTGCGTATACACACACACTGTGATAATGTATCTGTGTATTTGAGGGTTATAAATATTTAGTTGTAGAGTCCTGACAAAGAAGTAAATTAGTCTCACTTCATCTGAATAAAGATCAGCATCTGAAACTATAAAAATGGCCATGATCCCAAATTGTTGAATAACTGGATTGCATATTTACTTTTTAGTAGTATGTTGGCATGCATGTAGATCCAGCCTTCCTTTCAACAAAGAACAGCGATGTAGAAGATTTCCTTAAATGGTTACTCTTTCCTCAATAAGAGCAACCATATAAAAATTATAGAACTATTAGTCATCATAGTTGAAAGTATCACATAAGATTAACAGAGTCCCCATCTGGCGATATGTTTTTACATCAGATTTATTAAGATCAGAGCAGGTTTTAACTAGAGCAATGACACTGCTATTATTAAATAAGAGATGGAAGGCCTAATAGATAATTCTCTATTTCTTTCTAGACATTTATGTGTTTCTTTTAGGATAATGAATACAGAATTATCAACATCATGCTCATAGGTCTTTTTTTGTTTTGTTTTTAAGTAATATCTGTAATGGCAAGCTCATTTTTATTTTATAACCTACCCACACACAGACCTACAGTGAAGCAAACCAGATGCTGAAATATATCTGTTGCCATTGGCTTCAAAGAAACCTCAGAGAGGTTTGCCTCAGTATTTTAAAAGCAAAAAGATTGGTACCTTTCTGAACAGATGTCATTGTGTCCTTCAGACAAAGCTGACACTGTAGAAAAGAAATGGATTGCCTTGTCTCTTACCAGTGAACATCTTCACCTGAACAAAACTCATCAGGAAAAATAAAGGATTTTCGGAAGTGTAGTTGTTGTTGTTTATGCAAATACTAGTTATTCCATCCTTACAAAGATTTTATATATAATATATATGTTTATATATAATATTTATGTATATTTCATCACACACCAACATCCACAGACACACACAAACTTGTTTGACTACTTCCTTTATTCCTTGAAACACTTTTGAGAGACCTGAAATCATCCTACTTATACGGCAAGAGGGGAATGGAATCAAGCTGACTTTTCCATTTTTACAATGTGCCTGGTGGGATTGTGCTCTGCATTTTAGTGGCATTTTCTGATTCAACCTCCCAGGGCCCTGCATGGCATAATACTGTCTGCATTTATAGATAAGAAAAGCAAGATGTAGAGAGTCTAGGAAATCTGCCCAAAGGCACGAAGCTCCTGGCAGAACCAGGATTGCAGGCCAAGTATCAAGGTTACAGTACAGATAGATATACATACACTCAACTATAAGTAAAGTTTTTATGAGGCTAGGTTTGACAACTACATGAGAAGTAGAAGTTTTTGATTTGGTAAGATTTTTCAAAAAGAGTTTATTGCCAAATTAATTTTTCTCCTAGAAACATTTTTGTTGTTGTTGCTGGCATGGACTGTTATAAAAATAAATTAGAAGTAAATAGATAACAGTTTCTTGGCTGCCTTCATGTCTGTGAGCCTAACACGGCTCCCAGAAGGAAAAATATGCCACAAGGAGGCTTACATGATATTGCTTATTTAGAGATCCTTTGACCACTTATTTACAATGTCCAGTTACAGCCATGCTACTTTCCTTTTTGGGCAGAAGCACATATTCGCTTGACCATTATTTTGGAGGAAGCTGACATTGCCTGTCACTTCCAACATGTCCTTGTGTACCCTAGCTCATAATTGCAGCATTTGAGCTTGGAGCTCCCCTAACAACACAATTATCGCCAAATTTACCATCATTGGAACACTGGTGAGGCCTGCTTCAGAGGCCTCTTTGTCAACAAGAAGCATATTGCAGATATGCCTCACCTTGCGTCATAAATGCGTTTCTAAAAGTAGTTTCCTATTGAATTATTTTGTAATAACATATTTTTCTAACTACAAAATAAACACATGTTCATTGTGGACAAATTGGGAACTTCAGAAAATTCCCAATAAATATTCCAATATTTATTTATATTTTATAAAATACATGTAACCTGTCATTGTAGCATCCAGGGCTAGACGTTATTAAAAGGTGTTGGCTTATTTCCTGCATAAACTTTTAAAGCATATACACACATACCCCACAAACTTGCCTATACACACACACATATATACATTTTTATGGTCATATATATCCTATTATGTGCCATAATATATCCTATTATGATCCTATTATATTAGGATCCATATATATCCTATTATGGTTATATATATCCTATTATGTGCTCTCTCTCTCCTCTCTCTCTCTCTCTCTCTCTCTCTATATATATATATATATATATTCTCTTTTTGAAAAATCTTACTGAATCAAAAACTTCTACTTATGATGTAGTCAAACCTAGCCTCATAAAAACTTATAATTGAGTGTATATATATATAAACAATTATATATAATTAATATATATTATATATAATTAATATATATAAAATATAAATTATATAATTTAAAAATGTTTTATTATTATTTTTTGAGACAAAGTCGCTTTGTCACCCAGGCTGGAGTGCAGTGGCACAATCTTGGCTCACTGCAACCTACGTCTCCTGAGTTCGAGCGATTCTTGTACCTCAGCCTCCTGCGTAGCTGGGATTACAGTTTTGCCCCACCACACCCAACTATTTTTTGTATTTTTAGTGGAGACAGGGTTTCACCATGTTGCCCAGGGTGGTCTTGAACTCCTGAAGTGCTGGGATTACAGGCATGAGCCAACACGCCCAGCCTGTATATATATAATTTTTTATTCTGCATTGTTCACTTGACATTTTTAAGAAGCATTTTCTCATATCATTTAGGATTCTAGAAAAATCTGATATTCTAATGGTGGCATAGGAATACATTTTACATGAAATAAAATGAGTTATTTAATATTTAGCCATTCTTTCGTTATTGGGCATTTTAACTTTTCCTCTTTTTTCTTTATTATAGTGGTTCACTAAGCATCTTTGTAGAAGAAACATTAATCTGTATCTCTGGTTAATTACTTTGGCAAAATTTTTGGAAATGCTGTTACTGGGTCAAAGAGTTTAAATGGTGTCTAAACTTGTCAAGGCATACTGAATATACTTCCATATAGTTTTTAAAACAAATTTTAACACTGTATATATAAAAAAAAAACAGTTTCAGCGGCTCACACCTGTAATCCCAGCACTTTGGGAGGCTGGGGCAGGCAGATCACCTGAGGTCAGGAGTTTGAGACCAGCCCGGCCAACATGGAGAAACCCCGTCTCTACTAAAAATACAAAAATTAGCTGGGCATGGTGGCAGGCACCTGTAATCCCAGCTACTCAGGAGACTGAGGCAGGAGAATCACTTGAACCTGGGAGGCAGAGGTTGCAGTGAACCAAGACATTGTACTCCAGCCTGGGCAACAAAAGCGAAACTCTGTCTCAAAAAAAAAAAAAAAAAAAGTTATTTTAAGAAATTGTGTAGTGAATTCTCTTTTTTAAAAAGAGCAAACATTTATATATTTATTCATATTTAAATCTGCAGTTTTATAAAATTTTGTCTAGTCAGATACTCTTGTTTTACAAATGGGAAATTGAGGCCCCAGTTCCATATGAGACAAATACAGAAATCTGTCATCTAAAGCAGCCCAAAAGCAGTTACATCTCTATGATCAATTCAGAAGAGAAACAGTTGAGTCCTCTGTTGAAATGATTTTGATAGTTGATTTTCGATGGGGGAATAGTTTACTATTTCTCTTTAATGTTGTGTTATATTTTCACAACTGTTGTTATATATATCGTGATATATGTTGTGATATATTATATGGCTGTTGCAGGAAGTCAGGGACCCCGAACAGAGGGACCTGCTGAAGCTGTGACAGAAGAACATAGATTGTGAAGATTTCATGGACATTTATTAGTTCCCCAAATGAATACTTTTATAATTTCTTACACTTGTCTTTACTACAATCTCTGAACATAAATTGTGAAAATTTCATGGACATTTATCACTTCCCCGGTCAATATTCTCATGATTTCCTATGCTTGTCTTTAATCTCTTAATCCCATCATCTTTGTAAGCTGAGGATGTATGTCGCCTCAGGACCCTGTGATGATTGCGTTAACTGCACAAATTGTTCATAAAGCATGTGTGTTTAAACAATATGAAATCTGGGCACCTTGAAAAAAGAACAGGATAACAGTGATATTCAGGGAACAAGGGAGATAACCATTAGGTCTGACTGCCTGGGAGCCAGGCGGAACAGAGTCATATTTTTCTTCTTACAAAAGTGAATAGGAGAAATGAGAATGCATTCCTAGGTGGAGGTCTCTAAAATGGCTGCTCTGGGAATGTCTGTCTTACACGGTTGTAGATAAGGGATGAAATAAGCCCCAGTCTCCTCTAGCGTCCCCAGGCCTATTAGGATGAGGAAATTCCTGCCTAGTAAATTTTAGACCAGTCGTCTGCTCTCAAACCCTGTCTCCTGATAAGGTGTTATCAATGACAATGCATGCACAGTGGAACATGAGACTTTATTAGCAATTTTAATTTCATCCTGGTCCTGTGATCTCGCTCTGCCGCCATTTGCCTTGTGATGCTTTGTTGCCTTGTGAAGCATGTGATCTCTGTGACCCACACCCTATTCGTACACTCCCTCCCTTTTGAAATCCATAATAAAAACTTGCTAGTTTTGAGGCTTGTGGGGCATCATGGAACCTGCCGACATGTGATGTCACCCCCAAACACCCAGCTTTAAAATGTCTCTCTTTTGTACTGTTTCCCTTTACTTCTCAGTCCAGTTGACACTTACGGAAAATACAAAAGAACCTATGTTGAAATATTGGGAGCTGGTTCCCCTATTATACGAGTCTACAGTAAAAACAAGAATCATTTTACTCAATCTGGTTCATGTAGCAGTATCAGGCTGTGAAATTCATACTGCTCAGACACTGGTTCTCCAACTATGATGTACATAAGAAATACTGTGCCTGCTCTCTCTTAAATATAGAGTCCTGATCTTCATCCCTATGACCCTGATTCATTTGCTTTAGATAACACCAAGAGCTATTCATTTTTTGCAAGCATCCCAGTTAATTCTAAGGCCATATTGTGAGAAAAGCCAATATTAACAAGGGAGAATTCTGACTTTGATGCTTTGACACTGGTTCTACATCTGTCCATAATTTATTTAACTTCTCTTTGCCTCAGTTTCCTTATCTATAAAGGAGGAAAGGAAATGCCAGTCTCCTCCACCTGGGATTCTTGTGAGGATTAAATGAAATAAGCTATGCAAATGGATTTAACATAGTCTACAGCACACAGTAAATACTCAATAAATGCTAACTAATTATTATTACTGTTGTCATTGGTATTCATATTGATATCATTATTCCTGCATGGAAAATGTAAATGTACAATTTTAAATGATTAGCATTGTTGGTGGATTATTGATTACAATTTGTCCTGCTGTCTCTTCTGACATTGCCAAATTTCATTTACTTAAATATTTCCCTTATTTTTCTCTTGTTCCCACCCATGCACCCCAGTGGAGTTGAACTTGAGTTGAGATCAAATGTAGCAGGTGTTACTCAGAGAATTTGTTAAGACTAGTTGAAAAAGGATCAGTGAAATTTTATCAAAAATAAAATAGTGATTCTCCTGGTCACCTGCTTAGAGAACCCATTAAGAAGTGTGAGGTTCTCCAGGCCACCGTAAAGCTATAATCTGCACCTTGTATCAGCCATAGCAGGTATTTGCACAGTAAATTTCCCCTCACCTAGTTTATTTATAGCTCTGATCATAGCACACTGCAGACTCAAACTCCTGGGCTTAAGTGATCCTCTGATGTCAGCTTTTTGAGTAGCTGGGACTACATGTGTGGGCCACCATGCGTGACCATGGGGTTCTTAAAAATGGATATTGACATACATATGTAGAAAATTCATTCAATAAATACTTATCACATTCCTATACCTGGTGTGAGAATTATGCTAGATATTTGAAATACAAAAATGAATATATTAATATTAAAGTCACTTAACTAAGCTGTTCCCTGTGATAATCTTTCTGAAACAAAGCAAAACAATACAGAATTCTTTAAGTACTATTCAATTTGTGGCTACTTCCTCCTAAAGATCAATGTGTCTGAACTTTCTGGCTGCTAGATATTTTAGCCATTTCAAAATGTACTGATTTGGCTAAAGAATCTACTTTGACCAAAATAGGATACCTTAAAATACAATATCAGCAAAATATGTGTAAAATCCCCAGAGAAAAGCCCTCTCAAAGGCCTACTTATTTCAAGTCAAATTTAGTTAAACTACATAACTTAATCCCCTGAGTGTCAGTGGAATTTCTCCCAGAGCTGTGACTTTGTCAAATTAAGTTACCCTCTCTCTTGACCTTTGGAAAGAGACAGCATTTGTTGATAGTTTTGTATGTGTCCTTAAGCTGGGCGCTTAACAAATATTCTCTCATGAAAACCTAAAACAGCCTTTTCTTACACCTAGAACCTTGTAAAGAATATGTCAGGAATAGCACAATCACCTTATAAGGCTCAGGCAGCCAAGAAGCTGTTTTCTTTTTCAGTCAAGTGTAGAGAGCATCCGTGACTGCCAAGTTCTCAGCCATGGCTGGTACAGGCGGGTGCAGCAGGAGGCACAGTTGCCACTCCTCAGAAAGAACAGGGACATGGCTGGACCCATTGTCCTACTGCTCAGGGCCAGGCAGGGTAGCAGACCTAGTTGTTGAGTGCCCCTTTATTGATAGTTATTTAACTTCAATAGGATCTTGTTTTTATGATAGGCAGATTGTCCTTAATTGGTTTGAACTTTGTCCTCTTTTCATAGCAGAAATTCTTAACCCGCTGTCCGCAAATAAGCTTTGGAGATCTGTAACTCCCTTAAAATAACAAAAATGTACAGAGTATTCAGTAAGTGTCGCACAGTGTGCTGAACACTTCACATGCTTTATCTCCTTTAAACCTCCTAACGACTCATCACATAGGTACTGTTTTTATTCCCATTTTTAAAATGAAATTTAAAGAGATTAAATGGCCTGAAGAAGGTCACAAAACTAAATAGCAGTAGGGTCATTATTTTAGGCCAGGCTGTCTAACTCCAAATCCCTTAGCTTAACCACTAGGCTATACTGAACTTTATGGAATTACATCCAAAAGCAGAAATTGTGTGTGTGTGTGTGCACGTGCGCATGCATGTGTGTGTGTGTTTATGAATTTTTCTGAAGACTCACATTTCCAAAGATTTATAAGTCATGCCATTCTCAAAGGAGTCTCTGATCGCCAAAATTTGAAACCCTTTGCAACAGGGTGGCTATGTTTATGGACTTCTATTAGAATGACCTAAACAGATACAATGTACTCCAGAGTCCAGTGCAGGGTCTAAACCTATTGGGGTACTATACTTGTGTTATCAACTGAACCACTTGGTTAGTTCACTCGGAAGATCTGCAGGTCTTGAACTGAGCTTAGTGTTTTACAGAAATGTGGCATTCATTCATCACCTACACTACTCATCAAATATCTGAAGAACTATGAAGGCTGAAGGAAAATAAGTGGGTGAGCACAGGTGCAAAAAAGTAATAAATTTGGAGCATTCTGTTTAGTGTTATTTCTTGCTAAAACTGGCATGTTACCCCAAACATCAATTGCAATATGCTATTCAATAAGAGTTTTCAACTAGTTTATAATAGGTAAATTGCTCTTTTTTAAAAAACCAGGATTAAAGTCACATCTTTCTCTCCTCTGACAAAGTCACTGTCACATAAAATAATGGTCCTAGAGTCAAAATCATAACAGAATTTTGTTCTGATGGAGACTGTAAATATACTAATACCCCCATTAAAAATGTAGGTGGGCTGCCTGAACTGAGAAGGTTGTGTCATGGCTAGTTTTAATAACTGGAGGGCTTGACAGAGATAATTGCGTTAGTGCTTCACTGGCCTCAAGATGCATGCAATGAGTAAAATTAAGACTATCTTATTAAAATACCAAAGTAGTGTATAGGAAACTCCCATGTATTTAAAGGGGAAAGAAGAAAAAAGGAATTTCACATTTACTGAGCATATACTATTTTCAAAATTCTGTTCTAGGTGCTTTCATATTCATTAACTCATTTTCATATGTGAGTGCTTTATAATCCTTTTTGAACAAATATGGAGTGTTTCAGGCTCAGAGAGGGTAAGAAGCTTTGCTTAAGGTCCCCTAGCTAGCAAGTAACAGAACCTGTTCAAATTCAGATCTGATTTCAAAGTGCACGTAGTTTTTGCCACGATGCGATGCTTGGGGAGCTAAATGGCATTTGGGAACCTAGAGTTAAAGCGTGAGTATTTTACTAAGGGGTCATTGCATCCTAGAGAGGCAATGAATTATAATGAATAAAAATACAAATTTCAGACAAGTTACTTCTCTTAGCACCATTGCTTTATCCGGCGTAGTAATAAAAATCAAATGAGACAATGGATATGAAATGCTAAAAATAGTACATTCTCTGTTGTTATTATCTATTGTGATTATTGTGTTACCCTTGGAAAAAGGCCCGTAGAATAGTGGCATCTGGGTCCCCTGGACAGTGAACCACCAACCTAAAGACTGTCTGGGCAGGCTTGCCTTTGGGAGTTCTTATATATCAGCTCCAATTCTGTCCAGGAATTCAGAGGCAGAGAGTAGAGTTGAAGAGAATTTCACAGGTGGTAAATTGAGATATCAACTAAACATGGTAAACATGAGATATCAACTAAAATTTTAAGCTTCAGAAGAAGGCATAGTTCTATCAACAGACAGCAGTGCACCACCAATACTTAAACCCTATATGGTAAATTTAAATGCTGAGCCCTCAAAATCGTTTGCCTGTTTTACGTTAGCTCCAGCTGTCATCCCTCTCCCATGTTTGCTGTTGCTTAAGCAGTATTTATTTTGGTAACAGGAATACCTGGCCTTGCCACTTAATCTCCACCATTCCAAAGAAAACCTTTCTGGGATCATCTTAACATTGTCTCCAGGCAATAAATATCTCAGGTTTCTAGTTGTTCCCAAGGACATTGACGTCACATTTCTTATTGTCTTAAAGTCAAAAGTATGTTTGTCCTTAACTCGCACCATATATGTATGAGACTAGGATATGAGAGAGATTGTTGCATCTTGCTTGACATTTTTTGGCATTACAGGTAGTGTAGGTTTTGTTATTACAGTTTAACTTTTGAAATGTGTATGCGATTTCGCAGGTGAAATAGAGCCTTTGATGTGGTACTCAAAAGGAATAACTATGATTCAGAGGAACCATTTCTAAAAGATGGCACTGTTTCTCCTTCCAGTTCTTTCTGTTCAATAGTAGGGCTGAGGAAAGGTAGAGGCAGTTTTCGTTATTTCAAATGAGAGCATCAAAGATAGTAATCCATGGTGCTCAACAAAAGTCAAATGACCATTTTTCCTTCTCCATTCATAAATACATAAGAGCTGATGCTTCATTATTTTTAAATACAGAATGCACACTCCTACTTTGTTTTCCTATATGTGAGTTCTCATGTATTCTTCAAATGCTCATCTAATTACTGTTACCTACTATTCCAGATGCAAATGATAAGGTCCCAGTTTACTGTTGATCCTACATGACAAAAGTTATCAATTTTGGTTGAGAAATACAAAGGACTTATTGTGCTAACCATGCCTATTATTAGTTTTGCGCCCCCATAACATAATAGCCCCAAATACATGGCACTTATCTCACACCAGGCATGATTCTAAATGGCATGTTCTCCATGTTATGGAAGAAGAGACTGAGGCATGGAGAGAGTGAGTAACTTGGCCAAACTCACAAAGCTAAAAAGGCAGAGAATCAGGTTTTGAACTCAGAGCTGCCTAGACCCTGTGTTCCTACTATCATCATACAGTGTCTCTCTTACTGTTTCTCACTGAAGATGAGAGAGGATTAAAATCTCAGAAATAAATGTAACCTCCACAGGTAGGCATATGCATACAATTCAGATGCAATGAATAACAAAATGACTGCCTCCCACACAAAGTTAAGAAGCAAACATATAATGAGTACTTACTCTGTGCACACACTGGTGAGGATACAGTACACATTTCCTATCATTGAGTTCACACACACACACACAGACACACACCCCTATATGAGGGCAGTATGATTTCTCCATGTGATAAAGAAGGAAAGGGAAGCTCACACAGATTAGGTATATTGTCTGACATTGTTCAGATAGCAAGAAGCAGATTCAAGATGCAAACATAGACCAGAGACCATTATTTTAGACCATGAGGCCTTTTCTCACCAGTTATTCCTTCACTTAATCACTTAATATATGTTTACTGAGCACCTGCTATCTGTCAATGTCTCATAAATCAGTGTAGGAAAATCATAAGATTTGAAATCATAGCATCTAGGTTCATATCTCAGCTCCATCATTAACCAGCAAACCAGTAAATCTCTCTGTTTGCAGTTTCATTATCAATAAAATGGGTTGACAAAAAATTTATTTAACAGAAATGTTGTGAAGTGCAAATAAAATAATGGATATAAAGAAATTGGCAAATGGTCAAGCAACACATGAATGTTAATTTTATTATGATGAGTAAAGTAAATGGTATGGAGACCCCCAACCTCAAATAGCTGGGGAAGGGTAGTTGATATGGGGAGAAATGTGTCTAAAGACAGTTGCTTTATTATTTTGACCCTGAGATAATGCTTTATTGAGAGTGTGAATAAGATGTTTGGAATTGTGGAAGGAAGAACTGGAGGTCATATTACACATTTCTTACTACATGTTGAGTTTTTGAAAAGTAAGAATGATTTCATGAGGCAGAAATTGATTGGGTCTAAAACTTCATTATCTATAACATATACTCCAGAGAGTGAGAAGAGTATGACCAGAAGTATCTTTGGAGGGGCCAGAGACAAGATTTGAAGGGAATTAAGACAAGATTTTAAGGTAACCTAAGTGCCATGATAAAGAATCCACTATTATAGGCAAAAGTGGATATTCAAGGAAGTAAAATAATCACAGTTTCCAGCCACCTCAGGCTATCTGTTTTTCCTTCCTTCTTTTCTTCCTTCATTCCTTCTTCCTTTCTTCCTGCCTTTCTTTCCTTCCTTCTTTCCTTCTCTCCCTCTCTCCTTTTTTCCCTTCTTTCTCCTTCCCATTTAACCACATACAAAATCCCAATAGCAGCATAGAAAGTGGTGTCGAAGAGCTGGGCATGTGGACAGGGACACCACCGACGAAGGTAGTGAAATATAGCCTGGTGATGACAGCTTTGGCTCTTCTCACCACTCCCCCTCCCAAATAAGCACACCATAGAGGAATGTGAGCTGAGTTCAGTGCCGTCCAGTTGGAATTGGGAATGTTGAAGTTAGAAGGGAGGTCAGCAAGTCTGGTGTTCTCAACCTGAGAACACATGAAATAGCTATGACAACCTTTTCAAAATAGAGATTTCTGGATCCAGCTTCAGCTTTACTGACTCAGAGTATCCAAAAGGAGGCCTAAGAATCTGTGCTTTTAAAAGCCTCTCCAAAGTGATGTGTAGACCAGTAATTGAAAAGGACAATCTCTTTATTTTATTGATGAAACAGCTAAGTCCCAGAGAAATCAAGAGGCTTGCCAAAATCACAGCAAGGTAGTAGCGGGGTCAGAACTCAAACTCAAGGCTCCCAATTCCCAACCCAGAAAGATAGCCCAGCATCAGTTCTTATCTTTGCATTATAAATACATTCCTGCCCATCAACAGTGGAATGCAAAAGCAGGGAGGAAGAGAGGGTGGCAAGGGTCAAAAAATACCTGTCAGGTCCTATATTCACTACTTGAGTGGATAATTAGAAGCCCAAACCTCAGCTTCATGCAATATAGCCGTGTAACAAAACTGCACACCCCTGGATCTAAAATTTAAAAATCAATAATACAAAAGAAATACATTCCTATTTTTCTGAAATATTCTTCAGAATATGAAGTGGGCATCCATTTGTTTTGCAAAGCTGGTCTGATATGTTTAAGTAAATTTAACCAGATAGTTGTTTTCTATATCTCCCTCTAAGTGTTAACAAACATTTACCATATACTATAAAGCATTACAATATTGTTAGGATGATTAACAAGATTACCAAAGTGAAGGACTCTTGCTATAATCCTTTTCCAGCTTTTTCATTCTACTATTTAGAGACATGTAAACACATCCATTCATTTCAGCAAGATGTAATGTTCCACACAAAGGTTTTGAACATTGTGCTCAGCTAGAGAATATTTCTAGTGAGTGCTCATAGAGAACATGAAAATAAGGATTTGTCTTGTTTCAAGCTTTATGAAATTAAAAGTAATCCAGTTGTTCAATCCTTCATTTAAATATTTAGTCCAAAGAACAGAAGATTTGGAATTGAGTCATAATTTCCAGTCATTTAAATATAGGTGCATCACTGCCCTCCTTCCTGAGCCTCAGATTTCTCTTCAGCAAATGAGGGTAAAAATCTACACTCGCAGACACATCCCTATTGCCCAGGGTCACTGTGTGAATTCCATTGAACAATGGCTGTAAAGGTGCTCAGAAACAACTTGCTTGTGAGGACATAAGAAACATGGGAGGAAAAGGCCTTTGGGAATAATTCTTTTGTCTCACCCAGGAGGTTATCTGACCATCAGGGGCACAGATGGAACTCTTTTTGGACATGGCAAGTGGGTAAAGCACCCAAGGTGCCCTGAGAGACTTTTTCATGTGGTCTGAAGGGCCACATACTTTCGTGGGATTAGTGGCATATGTGGTATGGAAACTCATAATTACATTGCAAATTTAAAGGATAGCTCTGTAGGAAGAAGCCAAGAGCAGAATAAGCTTAGATGTGGTTTGGATTTTATTTTTCCTCTTGTCAAATTTAACTGAAGTTCTGAATTTTATAAAAAAGGAAAAAGAGTGGTGAACCAGTCATATTTTAAGATTTTTAAAAGTCTTAAAGACATGAAAAAAGCAAAGACAATACCTACACTGAATGCTTATTTTAAAAAACTTGATTTGGGTTTCATGAAGTACAGGCATCTGCTCACTCTGTAATTCTCAAAGACTATTTTCAAAATTTGGTCAAATTAAATTTCAAAGGTCAGCAAAGTATATAATCATGTTTGGGTTATTTTTTCCCCTAAGTTTAAAAAGCTGACATCTATCATTTTTTAAGGCTGTCTGAATGTATGAAAAAAGAGTAAAAATTATTTTACAGCATATATTTTTCTGTAAAAGTAACTACATTTAAAATTACATTATTTACCAGTGGTATCCATTTTATATAAGCAGGCTGGAGATGGAGGTTCTGTTTACATATTTACACTGTCATGGTACAATATAGTACTAAATAGTTTACAGGCCAGCAATCGAAAGAATTAAAATTGCTACTAGGAAACACTAAATCTGAGGATTCTGTCATGACTATATATAGCTGGTTAGAAAAATCTTTGCTGAATTGAATGGCTTTCTCATTACAGATGGCCTTGTTTACACTGTACTTAGAGCTCTGTGTGCCATTTTGGACTCCTCATTAAAAAAGCATAAGTCATTTTTTAAAGGAGGATAAGTGGGAAATAAAATGGGAGCCAAGATTATATCGAATAAATTCTACAAAGAAAGAAAAAAGAAAGACAAAATACGCATAATCGAATATCATAATCTCTTCAGAAAATAGATGAAGTGGCACAAAAATGGATGAATATATTCAAATATTTGAGAAACATTATTTCATAAAAAAGAGAAATTTTAATGGCTGAAGAAGTAAAACTTGATTTTTTATTTGAGAACATAGTTAATGTCAAAACAAAGAGAGTCGGCAATGAACATTGCTTCTCAACTTGAGATGATTAGAGAAGAGGTCAAATGTCTTTAGAAAACAGCTGGGCATTTATCTTGGCTGTGGACCTGGCAAGTCAATAGGATGTATGAACAACCTCACGATCAATTTGATCATCCTGAGGGGAAAGAAAACCCAAACTTAATTCTGGAGCGGAAGATCAATGTGACTACTACCGTCCTTACGTCTTCTCAATGAGCTTCATTATTCCTCCCAGGCTGGCGAGAGTAGGTAGTTGGTGAACATTTGTGGAATGGATAGGTATCTTTTCTATTACCTACTCTATCACTCTCAGGATCTATTAATCCTTTGAGTTTGATCTCTAAAGTGACAATGAAATATTTCTTATACCAGAAAGACACTGAAGCTCAGAGAGAGGGCTCAAATTTGAGGTGAGGAGAGTGCTACATTGGCAAGAGGATGCCCCAGGTAATATCCTTTCCTTCTTCTAGAGAGGAACATTTGGCTCTAGAAAGTCATTTAGGCTATGAGTTCAGAACAGGAATGGTCTTAGGCATTTGATTCAACCTACAACATTCCCAGTCTGAACCACCTCATCCTGATTCCACTGCAAATGAGCTAGGCAACAGTGAAGAGTGGTTCTAGTCTGGGTTTGGATAAACTGTGACACATTTCTAGAATTTTTCTATAGACTCTCAACCATTTACCTAGAAGTGTGCACATTCAAAATGTCATTTTGTTTCGAAATAACATTTTGAATAAGGCAAGCCTAGTTTTTGTTTTTTAACAGAATTTTAAAATAATTGATTCACAATATTTGTACATAGGATAACGTGATATTTTGTTACATGAATAGGATGTATAATGACCAAGGCAAATTATTTAGGGTATCCAGCACCTTAGGCATTTATCATTTCTATGTAGTGGAATAATTTCAACTTCTTTCTTCTGGCTATCTTGAAATATATGATACATTATTCTTAACTATAATCTCCCTACTCTGCTGTCACACATTGTAACTTATTTCTTCCATCTAACTCTATGTTTGTATACATTAGCCAACCTTCTCTTCATTCCCCTCCTCCTGTGAGACTCTGGTAACTATCATTTCTATTACCTTCATGAGATCAACCTTTTTTAGCACCCACTTATGAGTGAGAACATGCCATATTTGTATTTCTATGCCTGGCTTATTTCAGTTAACGTTCATTTCAATCCATGTTGCTGCAAATGGCAGGATTTTGTTCTTTTTATGGCTGAATAGTATTCCATTTTGTGTGTGTGTGTGTGTGTGTGTGTGTGTGTATTTAGGATTATTAACAAGATTACGAAAGTGAAGGACTCTTGCTATAATCCTTTTCCAGCTTTTTCATTCTACTATTTAGAGACATGTAAACACATCCATTCATTAGTCCAAAGAACAGAAGATTTGGGATTGAGTCATAATCCAGCCATTTAAATCTATGAGACTCTAGGCATATCATTGCCCACCTTCCTGAGCCTCAGATTTTTATATATATATTTTATATATAATATATATATACACACACACATATACACATACACACACACACACACATATATATACATATATATGTATATATATATTTTTTTCTTTATCAGTTTGTTAGTTGATGGATACTTTGGTTGTAGGGGGATTGCTGGATTGTATAATAATTCTACTTTTAGTTTTTTGAGAAATTTCCATACTGTTTTCCATAATGGCCATATTAATTTATATTCCCACCAACTAAGAATTCCCTTCTCTCCACTTTCTCACCAGCATCTAATTTTTTTTTGTCTTTTAATAATAGCCATTCTAAGGTAGGATACCTCACTGTGGTTTCGATTTATAGTTCCCTGATGATTAGTAATGCTGAGTACTTTTTATATACCTGTTGGTCATTTTATGTCTTCTTTTGAGAAATGTCTATTCATGTCCTTTGTCCACTTTTTGATGGGATTATTTAGGTTTGGTTTTGTTTTGTTTTTGCTGTTAACGTGAGTTCCTAGCATATTCTGGATATTAGTCCGTTGTCAGATGAATAGCTTGCAAATATTTTCTCCCATTTAACATGTTGTCTTTTCACTCTGTTGATTGTTTCCTTTGCTGTGTAGAGATTTTTAGTTTTAATATAGTCCCATTTGCCTGTTTTTGTTTTTGTTGCGATGCTTTGAGGTCTTAAGACAAGCCTACTTTGATCTGGTACTTCTGAAATCTCATTGGCTCAAGTGAAGCATGGGTGTAAATCCTGAGTGTTTGCTACTCTCGGTCCTGGGTGTCTTCTGTAATCCAGAGACAAATTCATGTGTCAGGTTCACGCTTGAGCTGATCCTCTGTAACTTTATTGATTGTCTTTAAGGCAGAACAGAACCAGACTGGCTTTCACTTTACACAACAATCACAACTGTGTGTAATGATTATAGACTTATTCTCTAACATCTCTTAAGCACTTGGGTAATGAGAAATGTCATAATGAAAATATCTGTAACCAAAGAAGATCAAGGGAATAAAACAAAAAAACCTAAATGAAGTGTGAAGGCGGTAGAAGTAAAGACACAGATGGTTTCACTTGGGCCAGAGATTGATTGAATGTGAGACATTTGAGAGTTTAACGTACTTTCAGTACGTATTTTCCTGTTTACTTTGGAAACTGGAAAGTAATGTACTTTCCAGTTTACTTTGATGGAACACAGTGTGTTGAATGTTATTGTGCTAACAAATAAACCCCCAAAATTAAATGACCTAAGAAATAAGCTCATTGTTCATCAAGTAGTTTTCTAGGATGGTGTTTAGGAGGATGTGGCAGCTCTCCTTGCTCTCAGTCATGGACCAGGGTTCTCCTACCTTCTGTTTCTACCATCCTTCACGCATCAGCATCTTTAGCATCCAGCTGGCAGAAAAAGAACATCAAGATGGGCATATGGGAGGAGCTATGAGCCAGTCCTGAAAGTGGTGTGCAGTATTTCTCCTCACATCTAGTCACTTGGCCAAATCTAATTGCAAGGGAATGAGAACTTCTTGTATGCCCAGGAACAGGCAGAGAATGGAATATGGCAGACAACAAGCAACATTTCCTGTATTCACAGTCCTGCTTATTGAATTCTATGCTTTCCCAGGGTCATTTTGTCTTCAACCAGGATTCCATTTCAAGGAAACATGAAAATATTTCTTCACTCTATAAAATCATTGTTGAAGTAGATCCTGCTGCCTCTGCGGTAGCCCATCCAATGTCTTAATATCTTTAAAAGATAATTTGTAACCATATATAATTCATCCAATATAAGAAATCATGAGAGAAAGCTAATCTCAGTGTACTTATTATGCAATGAGACACATAATGAGACATATCTTTTTTTTATTCTCCACTATATATTTTAAAAGAATTGCAGAGGATAGTGATTATTTATGGCCATCATAAGATAATATTTTATCATTGCCCAGCAAGATTGAAAAAATTGTCTGTAATTCAGGCCACACAATCCTCTGAAGCCCTTCTGCATTCATTCAAGCTCCATTAAGACAGAAAACCCATCTGTTTGGATTGTTGAGGTTGGAAACTGAATAGTATCACTTCTTCAAAATAGATTTAATAGTAGGACTGGTGAATGGTTTCCTGACCTGTTTGATGGAGAGTGCAAACCCGAAGGAAAAACATGGTATATGAGTTTTCATATCCATTAGTCTGAAAGAATCAGAATTCGGTTATATTTTAAAGGCAATTATAGAACTATTACTTTTTTATTTTCTGTTATAATCTTACTTACACTTATTTAACATACTTAACATATAATATTTTAAGGCTAAGTATTTCTAGAAAGGATTTATCATTCAATCATTCTTATTTATTCAATAAAATCTTTTGGAGATTAAGTTTTAGTAAGTCTAAATACCCAAATAGCCAGGAATATGACTGAGGATCACATTTTTAAAACCCACCCCTCAAAAAGAAAATTTTAATATCTTGGGAGACAGGTATGGTTTGAAGATCACCCCTCTTCAAAGTGGGTTCAGTATCTGACCTAGTGGAGTCACTCCCCATTCCCCAGGACTAGGTGATACTCACTGATCTGGGGAAAAGAAACATGTGCAAATAACAAGAGAAATTTTGAGAATTCTGAGTAAGCTTTGAAAATTTGGGTACTGAAAATAGAAGGAGAGGGAGGGAGAAAGGGAGATGATAGGGAGGGAAGGAAAGAGTAAAAAGGAATGAAGAAAAAACTATTAACAATTTACCTCTTAAGGTAATATAAGGTACACCTGGGGGCAGTGGCTCAGGCCTGTAATCCTAGCACTTTGGGAGGCGTGTGGATCACCTGAGGTCAGGAGTTCGAGACCAGCCTGACCAACATGGAGAAACCCCAAATACAAAATTAACTAGGCCTGGTGGCCCATGCCCATAATCCCAGCTACTTGGGAGACCGAGGCAGGAGAATCGCTTGAATCCAGAAGGCAGAGGTTGCAGTGAGCCAAGATTGTGCCATTGTACTCCAGCCTGGGCAATGAGAGCAAAACTCCATCTCAAAAAATGCATTAATTAAGTAAGTAATAATATAAGGTGCTACATTTTTATTTTCACCCATCCAATTGCTTTTCTTATCCTTTCCTGATATATAATTGCCTCAGATGCAGATCTATGTGAAACTAATGAAGATCAAGCTAAGAGCTTCTCACTGGCCTGGTTCCCTTTCAAGTTGTAAGAAAGAAGGGGTGCTAGCAGCTGCACGTAGTTTTAGGTTTTGTAAAATTCAAAAAACTAAGATTCTTTTTGTATTATTTTTCTGAAAGCAGACTCATAATTGTATAACCTTCATGAACCACAAAACCTAGATCTCACCCCTGATTGCATGGCTGACTGCTGTTCAAACAGGAGGATTTCAAAATAATCCCCATTAAAATGCCTTCTTAATGATGTTCCAGATTATTTCTTCAAATGTACTAATCAATCTCATTAATCGATAGGCCTATTTCTTTAAGTAAGTGACCAATTCCTAGCAAATTAAAAAATAGTTATGAAGTTTATTTAAAGTAGAGCTACACAGACAACCATGGTAAATGATAACCAATATAGAAAAAGTAGTGCTGCATCTAAAAATATCCGTGTATTCACAATACAAATATTTATTGAGCACCTCGTATGTGTGAGGCACTGTTGTACCTACTGGGGACACATTAATGAACAAAGTAGATTTTTAAAAAAATCTCTTCACTGGTGGAGCTTATATTCTAATGGGGTAAGATGATAAAATAGTAAAAAACAAAGTTCATCAGAAGCTGTTGAATGCTATGGAGAAAAATTAAGAGTGAGGAAGGTTTTTTGTTTGTTTATTTATTTTATTTTTTTAAAAAGGTTAGGGGTTAGGGGTGGCAGTTTTAAATAGGCCAGTATGGGAATATCTCATGAAGGTAACATTGAGCTGATATCTGAAGAAAGAACATGCCAGGCAAAGAGAACTGCAAACCCAAAGGCCCTGGGAGGGAGTATGCATGGTGCTTCAAGGACAGCTAGGAACCAAGAGGCTGAGCAGAGTGAACAAGAGGGAGAGATGTAGGTAAAGATGAGATTAGAGAGGCACCAAGGGCCAGGTCACTGAGGGCCTTAAATCATTGAGAGGATGTAATATTTACTCTGAATAAAACAGGATACCATTATGGGATAGTGAGCAGGAACTTGCAGGGAATGGGCTTACATTTTAGGAGGATCCCTCTGTCTGCAATATAAAGAATAAATGTGGGTGGGTGGCTGGAGAAGTAGTGGGACACACCATTAAAATATCAATGTTTCAAAGTGGGCTTGTTAAAGCAATTTTACTTGCTCTATATCATAGAAACAATAAATAAATACCAGAAACACCCCCCAACACTACCTTGGGTGTTTTTCTTTGCTTGCTTGTCTTTTTTTTTTCTTCTTAATATTTTAACTTTTATTTTAGGTTTAGTGGTACATGTGCAGATTTGTTATATAGGTAAACTTGTGACTCTGGGGTTTGGTGTACATATTATTTTGTCACCCAGGTACTAAGCATAGTACCTGACAGTTGTTATTTTTTTCTGATCCTCTCCCTCCTCCCACCCTCCACCCTCAAGTTGGCCCCAGTGTCTATTGTTCCTCTCTTTCTATGTGTTCTCATTATTTGGTTACCACTTATAAGTGAAAACATGCAGTATTTGGTTTTCTTTTCCTGTGTTAGTTTGCTAAAAATAATGGCCTGCAGCTCCATGCATGTTCCTACAAACATGATCTCATTCCATTTTATGGCTGCATAGTACTCCATGGTATTTATGTACCACATTTTCTTTATCCAGTCTATCACTGATGGACATTTAGTTTGATTCCATGTCTTTGTGATTGTGAGTAGTGCTGTAATTAACACATGCATGCACGTATCTTTATGGTAGAATGATTTATATTCCTTTTGGTATATACCCTGTAGTGTGATTGCTGAGTTGAATGGGAGTTCTGTTTTTAGTTCTTTGAGGAATCACCACACTGCTTTCCACAATGGTTGAACTATTAATAATTTACATTCTAACCAGCAGTATGTAAGTGTTTCCTATTCTCTGCAACCTTGCCAGCATCTGTTATTTTTTGACTTTTTAGTAATAACCATTCTGACTAGTATGAAATGGTATCTCACTGTGGTTTTGATTTGTATTCCTCTAATTATTAGTGATATTGAGTATTTTTTCATACACTTATTGGCCATATGTATGCTTGCTTTTATTATTATTATACTTTAAGTTCTAGGGTACATGTGCATAACGTGCAGGTTTGTTACATACGTATACTTGTGCCATGTTGGCGTGCTGCACCCATCAACTCGTCAGCATCCATCAACTCGTCATTTACATCAGGTATAACTCCCAATGCAATCCCTCCCCTCTCCCCATGATAGGCCCCGGTGTATGATGTTCCCCTTCCCGAGTCCAAGTGTTCTCATTGTTCAGTTCCCACCTATGAGTGAGAACATGCGGTGTTTGGTTTTCTGTTCTTGCGATAGTTTGCTAAAAATGATGGTTTCCAGCTACATCCATGTCCCTACAAAGGACACAAACTCATCCTTTTTGATGGCTGCATAGTATTCCATGGTGTATATGTGCCACATTTTCTTAATCCAGTCTGTCACTGATGGACATTTGGGTTGATTCCAAGTCTTTGCTATTGTGAATAGTGCCGCAAAAAACATACGTGTGCATGTGTCTTTATAGCAGCATGATTTATAATCCTTTGGGTATATACCCAGTAATGGGATGGCTGGGTCATATGGTACTTCTAGTTCTAGATCCTTGAGGAATCACCATACTGTTTTCCATAATGGTTGAACTAGTTTACAATCCCACCAACAGTGTAAAAGTGTTCCTATTTATCCACATCCTCTCCAGCACCTGTTGTTTCCTGACTATTTAATGATTGCCATTCTAACTGGTGTGAGATGGTATCCCATTGTGGTTTTGATTTGCATTTCTCTGATGGCCAGTGATGCTGAGCATTTTTTCATGTGTCTGTTGGCTGTTTATGAATGTCTTCTTTTGAGAAGTGTCTGTTCATATCCTTTGCCCACTTTTTGATGGGACTGTTCGTTTTTTTCTTGTAAATTTGTTTGAGTTCTTTGTAGGTTCTGGTTATTAGCCCTTTGTCAGATGAGTAGATTCCAAAAATTATCTCCCATTCTGTAGGTTGCCTGTTCACTCTGATGGTAGTTTCTTTTGCTGTGCAGAAGCTCCTTAGTTTAATTAGATCCCGTTTGTCTTTGTTCTCATTGGTTTCAAAGAACATCTTTATTTCTGCCTTCATTTCGTTATGTACCCAGTAGTCATTCAGGAGCAGGTTATTCAGTTTCCATGTAGTTGAGCAGTTTTGATTGAGTTTCTTAGTCTTGAGTTCTAGTTTGATTGCACTGTGGTCTGAGAGACAGTTTGTTATAATTTCTGTTCTTGTACATTTGCTGAGGAGTGCTTTACTTCCAATTATGTGGTCAGTTTTGGAATAAGTGTGATGTGGTGCTGAGTAGAATGTATATTCTGTTGATTTGGGGTGGAGAGTTCTGTAGATGTCTATTAGGTCTGCTTGCTGCAGAGATTAGTTCAATTCCTGGATATCCTTGTTAACTTTCTGTCTCGTTGATCTAATGTTGACAGTGGGGTGTTGAAGTCTCCCATTATTATTGTATGGGAGTCTAAGTCTCTTTGTAAGTCTCTAAGGACTTGCTTTATGAATCTGGGTGCTCCTGTATTGGGTGCATATATATTTAGGATAGTTAGCTCTTCCTGTTGAATTGATCCCTTTACCATTATGTAATGGCCTTCTTTGTCTCTTTTGATCTTTGATGGTTTAAAGTCTGTTTTATCAGAGACTAGTATTGCAACCCCCGCTTTTTTTTGTTCTCCATTTGCTTGGTAGATCTTCCTCCATCCCTTTATTTTGAGTCTATGTATGTCTCTGCGTGTGAGATGGGTCTCCTGAATACAGCAGACTGATGGGTCTTGACTCTTTATCCAGTTTGCCAGTCTGTGTCTTTTAATTGGAGCATTTAGACCATTTACATTTAAGGTTAATATTGTTATGTGTGAACTTGATCCTGCCCTTATGATATTAACTGGTTATTTTGCTCGTTAGTTGATGCAGTTTCTTCCTAGCCTCAATGGTCTTTACTTTTTGGCATGTTTCTGCAATGGCTGGTACCAGTTGTTCCTTTCCATGTTTAGTGCTTCCTTCAGGGTCTCTTGTAAGGCAGGCCTGGTGGTGACAAAATCTCTAAGCATTTGCTTATCTGTAAAGGATTTTATTTCTCCTTCACTTATGAAACTTAGTTTGACTGGATATGAAATTCTGGGTTTAAAATTCTTTTCTTTAAGAATGTTGAATATTGGCCCCCACTCTCTTCTGGCTTGTAGAGTTTCTGCCGAGAGATCTGCTGTTAGTCTGATGTGCTTCCCTTTGTGGGTAACCTGACCTTTCTCTCTGGCTGCCCTTAAGATTTTTTCCTTCATTTCAACTTTGATGAATCTGGCAATTATGTGTCTTGGAGTTGCTCTTCTCGAGGAGTATCTTTGTGGCGTTCTCTGTATTTCCTGGATTTGAATGTTGGCCTGCCCTACTAGGTTGGGGAAGTTCTCCTGGGCGATATCCTGAAGAGTGTTTTCCAATTTGGTTCCATTTTCCCCCTCACTTTCAGGCACCCCAATCAGACGTAGATTTGGTCTTTTTACATAATCCCATGCTTCTTGGAGGCTTTGTTCATTTCTTTTTCTTCTTTTTTCTTTAGGTTTCTCTTCTCACTTCATTTCATTCATTTGATCCTCAATCACTGATACTCTGTCTTCCAGTTGATGGAGGCAATTACTGAAGCTTGTGCATTTGTCACGTATTTCTCGTGTCATGGTTTTCATCTCTGTCAATTCGTTTATGGCCTTCTCTACATTAATTATTCTAGTTATCAATTCTTCCACTCTTTTTTCAAGATTTTTAGTTTCTTTGCGCTGGTTACATAATTCATTCTTTAGCTCTGAGAAGTTTGATGGACTGGAGCCTTCTTCTCTCATCTCGTCAAAGTCATTCTCAGTCCAGCTTTGATCCATTGCTGGCGATGAGCTGTGTTCCTTTGCAGGGGGCGATGCGCTCTTATTTTTTGAATTTCCAGCTTTTCTGCCCTGCTTTTTCCCCATCTTTCTGGTTTTATCTGCCTCTGGTCTTTGATGATGGTGATGTACTGATGGGGTTTTGGTGTAGGTGTCCTTCCTGTTTGTTAGTTTTCCTTCTAACAGTCAGGACCCTCAGCTGTAGGTCTGTTGGAGATTGCTTGAGGTCCACTCCAGACCCTGTTTGCCTGGGTATCAGCAGTAGAAGCTGCAGAAGATAGAATATTTCTGAACAGCGAGTGTACCTGTCTGATTCTTGCTTTGGAAGCTTCCTCTCAGGTGTGTACTTCACCGTGTGAGGTGTGGGGTGTCGGTCTGCCCCTAGTGGGGGATGTCTCCCAGTTAGGCTACTCAGGGGTCAGGGACCCACTTGAGCAGGCAGTCTGTCCCTTCTCAGATCTCAACCTCCGTGTTGGGAGATCCACTGCTCTCTTCAAAGCTGTCAGACAGAGTCATTTGCGTCTGCAGAGATTTCAGCTGCCTTTTGTTGTTGTTGTTGTTGTTTAGCTGTGCCCTGTCCCCAGAGGTGGAGTCTACAGAGACAGGCAGGACTCCTTGAGCTGCTGTGAGCTCCACCCAGTTGGAGCTTCCCAGCTGCTTTGTTTGTCTACTTAAGCCTCAGCAATGGCGGGCGCCCCTCCCCCAGCCTCACTGCTGCCTTGCCGGGAGATCACAGACTGCTGTACTAGCAATGAGGGAGGCTCCGTGGGCGTGGACCTTCCCGGCCAGGTGTCGGATATCATCTCCTGGTGTGCCCGTTTGCTAAGATCCTTGGTAGAGCACAGTATTGGGGTGGGAGTTACCCGATTTTCCAGGTGTTGTGTGTCTCAGTTCCCCTGGCTAGGAAAAAGGATTCCCTTCCCCCTTGGCTTCCCAGGTGAGGCGATGCCTTGCCCTGCTTCAGCTCTCGCTGGTTGGGCTGCAGCAGCTGACCAGCACCGACTATCCCGCACTCCCTAGTGAGATGAACCCAGTACCTCAGCTGAAAATGCAGAAATCACCTGTCTTCTGTGTCGCTCGTGCTGGGAGTTGGAGACTGGAGTTGTTCCTATTCAGCCATCTTGCTCCTAAGCTCCTAGCATATGCTTTCTTTTGAAAAGTGTTCATGTCCTTTGCCCACTTTTTAATGGGGCTGTTTGGTTTTTGCTTGAATATTTATTTAATTTCCTTGTAGATTCTGGATATTAGACCTTTGTCAGGTAATATAATTTACAAGCATTTTCTCCCATTCTGTAGGTTATCTGTTTACTCTCTGTTAATAGTTGTTGTTTTTGTTGTTTTTCCTGTGCAGAAGCTCTTTAGTTTAATTAAGTTCCATTTGTCAATATTTGCTTTTGTTGCAATTGGTTTTGGCACTTTTATCATGAAATCTTGGCCAGTTCCTGTGTTCAAAATGGTATTTATCTGGTTATCTTCCAGGGTTTTTATAGCTTTAGGTTTTACATTTAGGTCTTTAATCCATCTTGAGCCCCACCTCGTTAACAAGACACTACTCCTCTTTGGACTTTAGCTTGATGAAGCCACATTTGGAGAAAGAGTGCATTTTGGAAATACGGCATCTTAGAAGTGGTCTTAGTAAGTGAAAGATTGGTAGTAACCTGCTGTGAGCAGTGCAAGAAAAATAAAACTGAGTTAGTCCTATGGGGCTACAACTGACTTTCAGGTCCAGCCTGGCCTGGAGAGCATGTGCTTTTCTGCTCTTCCCTCCATACTCTTAGTTAGTGGTCAGTATATGATAACAGGATGTAAGGGAAGAAATAAATCCCTACTTGTTTTATTCTCAATCACATTGACACCTGCATGAAATTACCAGACAAATTAAGGCCTACCAATGACTACAAAAAAAATGACTACCACTTCCCGTTGTCAGCACATATTCTGGTTGAATGTATATGTTTACTACTTGAAGTGCTCATTATTTCTAGGTAATTACTGCAAATATGGACCTCATACTATACTGCAGGCTTTGCCTCAGGAGTCCAAATGCCACAACCTCATGTTAGGGCCATTTGAGATCCTTTATGTAAAAGTTGCTTTATTGTGGTAAAAGCAAAGACACATAATATGAGATCTATCCTCTTACATTTTTAAATGTATAGTACATTATTATTAGCTGTTAGCACAATGTTGTACAGCAGATCTCTAGAATTTATTCATCTTGCGTGATTGAAATGATACACATTGAACAACAGCTCTCCATTTCTCCCTCCCCCCAGGCCAAGCAACTACCATGCTACTTCCTGCTTCTATGAGTTCAACTACTTTAAATCCCTCATATAAGAGGGATCATGCAATATTTGTCTTTCTGTGACTGACTTATTTCACTTGGCATAATGTCCTCAAAATTCATCCATGTTGTAGCATATGACAGGATATCCTTCTTTTAAGGCTAAATAATATTCCATTGTATGTATATACCACATGTTTTAATCCGTTCATTCATTGATGGACATTTAGATTGTTTCCACATCTTAGTATTGTGAATCTACATCAATGAACATGGGAATGCAAATATCTCTTTGACATGCTGATCTCAATTTTTTGGATAAATACCCAGAAGTTGGATTAGTAGATCATATGGTAGTTCTATTTTTAATTTTTGGAAGAACCTCCATACTCTTTTTTATAGTAATGGCATCACTTTACATTCCCACTATCAGTGCACAAGGATTCCAATTTCTGCATGTCCTTGCCAACAGTTTTTTTTTTAGATAATGGCCAGCCCAACAGGAGTGAAGCAATATCTTGTGATTTTCCTTTGCATTCCCTTAATGATTAGTGATGTTGAGCATCTTTTCATATAGCTGTTTACCATTTGTATGTCTTCTTTGGAGAAATGTCCATTTCTTTCATTGGGTTTTTTAATTTTGAGGGGTTTCAACTGGGTTTTGGGAGGTTTTGCTATTGAGTTGTAGGAGCTCCTATATATTGCGGATATTAACACCATATCAGGCATATGGTTTGCAAATATTTTCTCCTAATCTATAGGTTGTCTTTTCACTGTGTTTTCTCCCTTGCTGTGCAGAAACATTTTATTTTGATATAGTCCCCCTTGCCTGTTTTTACTTTTTTTTCCTTATGCTTTGATGCTTCCATGGATTAGAAAACTTAATATTGTTAAAATGTCCACACTGGCCAATGCAATCTCTATCAAAATCCCAATGGTATTTTTTATAGAAATAGAAAAGCAATCTTCAAATTCATAAGAAACCACAAAAGACTGTGAATAGTCAAAACAATCTTGAAAAAGAACAAAAAATCTGGAGATCTCAGACTTCCTGATTGCAAAACATATTACTAAGTGACAGTAATCAAAACAGTGTGGTACTGGCATGAAGACAGACATAAAACCAATAGAATAGAATAGAATAGAACCGAGAAATAAATCCAAACATACACAGTTAACTGATTTTGACAAGGATGCCCAGAATATACAATGAAGAAAAAAAAAGTCTTGAACAAACGGTATTGGGAAAACTGGATATTCACATGCAAAAGAATGAAACTAAACCTTATCTTAAACGATACACAAAAATTTGACTCAAAAGACTTAATTGTAAGACCTGAAGCTGTAAACCTAGAAGAAAAATTAGGGGGAAAATTTCATAGCATTGGTCTTGGCAGTAATTTGAGATGATTTCTTAGGGAGAGTTTCAGTTAAGAAAATTTTTCTTAAAAATAATCATTAAAAAGTAATGTATAAACTTCAAATAAAACAATTTTTGGTTGGGGCTTTCTGGTGGTCTTAGTCAACTCAGGCTGCATAATGAAGTACCCTAGACTGTTGGCCTAAACAGAAATGTTCTCACAATTCTGGAGGCTGGGAAGTCCAAGACCAAGATTGACTGATTTGGTTCCTGTTGAGGGCTCTCTTCCTACATGCAGATGGCTGCTTTCTCACTTTGTCCTCATGGGGTAAAGAGAGAATGCTCTTGTGTCTCTCTCCTTTCTTATATGAACACCCGCCCTGTTGGATTAGGGCCTCATCCATATGACCTCATTTAACATATGAATTCTGGAGGAAACAAGATTGATTTAACCTCAACCTCATTGGGGGGTTAGGGCTTCAACATATGAATTCTGGGGGAAACAAGACTCAGTCCATAACACTGGCCTAATAAATACTTTTCAGAAAAATTGACCTTTTACCACATCATTGTGTCAAAAGTGTGCTAAGCAAGTCCAGCTTATCCTCTTTCATTTACAGTCCAGACATCAAACTCATGCTATCATTTCCATCTTGAATCTCTTTATTGCCCTGTGTTACTTGGGAGTGTCACTGACAAGCCAGAAACGTATGTTATATATTTCTAGATATCACCTAAAGTTTTACTTATAAATAAGCATATACCCTTCATCTTTGTGCCTGTGTGTGTGTGTGTGTGTGTGTGTGTGTGTGTGTTTGTGTATGTGTATATGACAGGGTCTCACTGTGTTACCCAGGCTGGAGTGCAGTGGCATGATCTAGACTCACTGAAGCCTCAGCCTCCTGGGCTCAAGTGATTCTCCTGACTCAGCACCACAGGCTTGTGCCATCATGCCTGGCTTTTTTTTTTTTTTTTTTTTTTTTTATAGAAACAGGGTTTCATCATGTTGCCCAGGCTGGTCTTGAACTCCTAAGCTCAAGCAAACCACCCCCCTCAGCCTCCCAAAGTGCTGGGATCACAGGTGTGAGCCACCATGCCCAGCCCTAGGCTTTTGTTTATAAAAATCATCTGTGAAAACAAAAGGTAAAATGTGTCTGTTCTTAAATATCTTAACTCTGTGCAAATGTATATATTATGCAAGCTAAAACATGCGTAGTATGATTTAGCTGTGTAATCTTGTAAAATGGCTAAATATCATGCCTTCTCAGAGTATCCTACTTAAATTTAATATGCAGTTTTATGATTGATTGGGAAAGATTGCCATCTGTGCATATCACTGTAAAATGCTAGTTTCTACAGTCTCATCTCCATAGTCAGAAAAAAGTAAATATTAAAATGGTGAATTTTGCAAATCATTATTTTGTTTACTCCAGAGAAGCTATTTGACCTGCAGGGAAATTTTCAGTAGAGAAGTATCACTGGCATTGATTATAAATGAGTTTCATAAACTTGTGATATTGGTAACAGTGGGTAAAATATTTACTATTATAAAGAGGGAAAAAATGTATGTAATCATCCAGTTCCAGTTACTCTCCCCTTAAGCTCAAGGGTAAGCCTCCCCTCCCCGTGAGTGGCAAAGCATCCAAATGGGTTCCAGTGTGTAGCCAACAGCATGAACTACAATACACAGGGGAGAGTGGAGTGCAGGAATATAAACAGCAGTAAAATTGTGACCTGAGGTCCACAAGCTACACCCTGTGTCTGGAGACCTGAGATCTGACGGACTGTTTCTGCTCATTATATTCAGCTGGAGCCCCACCTAGGTTGTTGGGACCTCCAAACCTTCCACACTTCCTGGTAGGAAATTATTCTTTCTCCTCAGTGAGGAATATCTAGAAAAAAATCAGCAGTCTCCACCCTCCCCGGATGTTAGCACACTGGAATTATGGAGTTGGGTGGAGACATAAAAGCAGCTGAAACTTTTAGAGCAATCTGGCTCCAGCATCTGCCACCTCATTGATTGCAAGGGCTGATTCAGGTGATTTGGCCTTCAGTTCTCTTCCCCTTTCATCTCTCCCTTTAGGTTCTTCCCAAAGTCATGTGTTCAAGTAAAGTTAAAGAGAATAACCTAGATGAAGATCCCCCTGGAAGATAAAGAGTAATAAAAGTGAAAAACAATAGCTGCTAAATAATGGGAGCGTACTAGCTGCCAGGCAATGTGGTAAATGCTTTCCAAACATTTTCTCTTCTAATCCTTGTAATGGCCCTAGAGCTAGGTACTGTAATTATCTTTATCAGCAGTGAAAGCCTAGAAAGGTACAGTAACGTGCCTAAGAGCATGCAAATAGGAAGTGGCTGAACCAAGATTTCAAATTTAACCCATGTTTTCTAACTCCTAAATAAACATATTAACAGGAACATTTTTGGTAGGTCTATCTGCCATTGTTCTTAACACGTAGCTAAAAAGGCAGCTCTCAGATGGTCCTGGCTTTAGTGATGGCCCAGGGTTCCCAGCAGCATTCAGCAAGATCTTCGCTGTGAGTTGCCTTCATAGATGCTTCGGTAATGGAGGCTGCTATTGATAGGGGTTCCTTAGTAGTTGCTCCACTGAGGCCCTCATTGCCCCACCCCCTTTGGGCTTCATACTGGGGGATCAGTGCTGAGTATAAGGTCCCAATGTCTAGGCTAGATGAGGAGAGCTATTTGCTCAGCACAGTAGCAGGACTCTGGCTCAGGAGAGGGCCCATATCATGGTCAAAAATAAATTGAAAAAGATTTAAACTAGGGAAGCAGTATCTAGCAAAAGGCCAAAAAGATGAGAAATGACCTTCAGTAGACAATTACAAGGTCAGTAGACACAAAGTATGGGAGCAGTTGAGAACGTGGAGGAAAGGTAGATTGAAACTGTATTACCATCCAATAATTCCACTGAAATGGAACAATGTGGAGAACTTGGAGTATTTGTTCATTGGTCAGTTTGTCCAATTTCTCTTTGTTTCTTGTAGGGGGCTGGTTCCATAGAAAAGGATGGGTCTGTGGAGTAAATGATCATGAGTAGTGCTAGCCACTTACATTCTTTAACACTTCTGAATACAGCAGGCCAGCTGGTCATTACTCTTACTGCCCCCTCGTATATGACAATATACATAATGACAAATACAGCTATGTCATTCCTCCTCCAAAACTGCCTTCTGGCAAAAGTTATCTGTTTTAAGAATTGTGTGCATTCTTAAATTGCATTAAGGGAAGCAAACATGTGGAACAAGAAAGCACCTCACTTAGTTCCATTTGCGAAGCCCTTTTGCAGACCCACTGACCCTTCCCTAATTCCAAATGAAATCTCAAATGCTGTAAAGAAACCCACCAAATGGGTTACAGCAAAGACTTTTTACACCCTACTGTTACGTTTAGAATTGGAAAAATCTGGGGATTTGGCAAATTCCAAAATGTTGGGTCATATGAAAACTTTTTCTTTGAGACAGAGTCTTGCTCTGTCACCCAGGCTGGAGTGCAGTGACATAATCATGGCTCACTGCAGCCTTGACCTCCTAAGTTCAGGTGATCCTCCTGCATCTGCCTCTGCCTCTGGGGTAACTGGGACTACAGGTAAGCACCACCATACCCAGGTAATTTTAAAATTTTTTGTAAAGATGGTGTTTCACCATGTTGCCCAGGCTGGCCCTGAACTCCTGGGCTCAAGCAATTCACCAGTCTTGGCTTCCTAAAGTGCTGGGATTACAGGGGTGAGCCACCACACCCAGCCCCATATGAAACTTTAGTCTCAGAATTAGCCTTTGCATGCGTCACCTATAAGTTAATCAGAATGTTATTTTCAGAAGTTCCATGTAGGTGAGGAAGCTAAAAGGTGTTCCTGTATTTTTTTTTTAATGATTAATAGGAAACTTCATAATAGAGGTGTAAACAGAGTCTATTCTCCCCAGCGTTAGAATCAGACAGCTTGAGTTTAAAACCCACTTATGAACTTGAGCATACTACTTTACACAGAGTCGTTTGTCTATGCCTCAGGGTCCCCATGGTCAAATGGAAAATACAGTGCCTACTTCAAAGGGTTATTTTGAGGATTAAATAAGATAATATGTGCAAAGCACAGTGCCTGGAACGTGGAAGGTGCTCCAGAAGTTTTATTATTATGAACATTATTATTATTGCCACCATCATCATTAAATTTGGTTATTTTTACTCTCCCCAATCCTTTAGTTACTTTTTCGAACTTCCGCTAGGTTTTTGCTTGGGCTCCATCTAATTGGCTATGAGTCAAAAGAGAATTCACCACATCTAAGTGTTTTCTAAAGAATGTCTTTGGAAAATTCACAACTGATCATTTTGATACCAGCATCTAAGGTTAGGGCTACCTTATCCTTCATCACCTTCTTGTTTTATTCATAATACCACGATGTGGGCTGTTGATAAAATTGTGTTTCAAAAATAAGTAGCTTATTTGAAGCCATCTATAATTTCAGCCCAAACTGACTAATCAGGCTAACTTTCAGAAAGTTAAGTAAGTAGTCTGATTCTCAGTTAACTTACTACCTACCGAGTAAAAATGTACTGCCTTTTAAAATCCACAACTAACCTCCCTCTCTCAAGGCAAACCCCCTAGTTCTAATATTTGAAGTATTTAATGAACAAGCCTTTTTGGGGGTCCTCATGTAGTTAAAAATTTATTTTTCTCCTTTTTCTTTACTCTGTTTTTTTGTCTTTCTTGCTTTCTTCTTCTTTTTTTTTTTTTTTTTTTTGAGACAGAGTCATGCTCTGTCACCTAGATTGGAGTGCAGTTACACGATCATAGTCACTGTAACTTTGAACTCCTGAACTCAAGTGATCCTCCCATGTGTGCCTCCAAAGTGTTGGGATTACAGGCATGAGCTACTGTGCTCAGCCTCTACTCTGTTTTCTACCTTTTATTTGTTGCAAAAGCAATATGTTTATTTCAACAAATACTAGTCTTCCCCATCTTTCTCCCCTGAGATTTCAGTGTTAAAAGTTGATTTGTGCGTTTCCACATAAGTCTTTATAACAAACTTCTGCTGACACTCCTTGACCCAGCTTGCCATAAACACATCCAGCCCTACCTGTTAGGTTGAACTGTACAGAACTGCCATTTTTATAGGTCCCCACTATTCTTTAATACCAAGCCTCAAATTGAGCCAGACACTAAATGTCCTGTTTTATATACATGCCTTACTCATTCCTTCTTGGGTTTGTTCTTGTGGCTTCACTTTTGATGGGTGGCCTCCACACCCAACCCCAGCTCTACTCTGGCTGGACATTTTTTAACTCTCCTTCAAAGGTGTACACCCTGCAACTTCTTAAATTCCCTTTACATTCATTGTCTACATCACATAGTCTGATTGCCTATATAATACAATTTCATGTTTTAGTATACTATTTAATACAGATGCCACCTGTTTTGTTGCTTTTATTTTCTCTGGTTGCTTGATGTTCTATTACCTTAACTAGACTTTAGTGCTTTGTAGAAAAGGACAATGTTTAGTATATCTGTACTTATTAAAGTGCTGATCTAAGGACATAGGATGTAATGTAAAAGTTTATTCAATGAATATTTCAAAATACAAAGTCTCTTTTTCTATAAAGTCATTCACTAATACTGACATTTGCTGATACTTCAGACTAGAGATTCTCAGTAATATTACCTTTTCTTGATAACTAATTTTGATCATAAGAGCATTCAATATAATGGGAATCAATTATGCAAATGAACTCAGACCCTAGGTTCACTTCCCAAAACAAACCATATTCTAAGAATACTTGCGGTGCCAAAATTTAGAGTGAAACCTCAGACTGTTAATCATGCTCATGTTACTTTATTCCAACACAATAAGTAGTCAGTGATTTGTTATGGAAATTCAATTAAATCCTCTCAAGTATTTTTTCTTTAAATAAAAGTCCAATAAAATATCAGTCATTATTTTTAGATCTTCATTCTCAATGTTTGTAAAGCTAATACTGATATTAGATTAATGTAATTGTATCAATATTGACAATTACTTAGTATACATTGTGAACTTTGTTTTTTGGATGCCATTTAAAGGGTTATTTTCATGAGTCCCTAAGAAATAATTTAGGCCTTTAAGGTTATTTAACCCTTCAGTGGAAAATAGAGTTTCTTTGTTTAAGAAAATGATCTCCATCTAGTGGACAAATTTTTATATTATGGTATACAAAGAAAAATATTAAAGCCCCCAGAATACCTCATATCAAGCACTTTCTGACCTATTAATAAATGTTTTGGTTTTAGTGGTAATATTGTGGCTTAAAAGTTTTAAGATTTAAAAATATCTTAAATATCTAAATGACTTAAGATATTTAGCAATATTTGTTTCAAAACTTATAGTGAAGTGTCTCTGTAAGTTGACTTGCTTAATTTAGTTGGAAAAATTGTAATTAAAGAAAAAGTATTACTGATTTCTACAAATTTGGTATTTATTCAATTGAATTGAAAAAGACTAAACCAAAACTCACACTTCTGTATGAGGGTATTTTCTTTTTCAAAATGTAGCAAAAAGAATATCTTGATATTAAAGGGAAATAAACATAAACATTTCTATAGGTATTCACATTACTAGGTCCTCCTCATGTTGAAAAGCTGCCATGACTGTCTTCTTAGAAGAGAAATCTACTTTGCCAAACCCCCACTATTCAGAAGTTTTTAATGTCTTCCAGTTGTATACTAAATACAATACCTTCAAAAACCTTCTTAAGTACTACTCTTCATGAAAACTTCTCAGATATCCCAGCCTGAGTTAATCATTCATCCTTTATTTTTGTATCTTAATGCACTCATAGTAGGTGCTTAATAAATGCCTTTTTAAGTATATCCAAGGAGAGTTTGCTGAAGATCCCTAATGTATGTCTGTTGAATGATTAGAGACCATCCTCCTCTTCCAGTCTTCCTGGGAATTGACAAGGTCCCACATACATATGTGCCTATCCTATTCTGGTGAAACAGAGGTCCCTTGTTTGGGTGTCACATATATTTGTGGCTTATATAATCATGCAGTATAGCTGGAAAGCCTTTAGGAACAATCAATGATAATACAGTTAGCTCAGCGACTGGTCAATTAACTTTTCTAGGACCTGGTATCCTCCTCTGTAAAGTGAGTCTGTTCAACTAGATAATCTCTCATTGTCCCTCCTGAACCAAATCAATACATCTATAAAGTGACACAATTCTAAGAAAATTTTAAGTTGGAAAAACATATTTACAACTGCTCGAGATAGTGAGTTTTTCGTCTTCTGTTTACTTGATGGATTATTTTGGAGCTACTGTTATTTGATCATAGATTCAAAGTGATCCATGAAACATCTTCCAATCTTAGAGTCACAACTCTATTTATTAATGACTCCAATAAAGAAAATAAAGGAATGTTTTAACTTTAGCTAGTTAATAGTTTGGATAAAGCTTCTAATGGGGAAAATGTTAATGACAGCAAAACTTGAATTCACGTGTTTATTTATTCATTCAACAATTTTTTCTTTAAAACCACACACCTGCTGGGCTATCATAAGCTCTCACTCTCCTCTCCTAAGAACACATGAAAGTTGACTTTATTTTAATACTGGTTGATGTTTCACTAGAAAGGTTCTTTGTGGAAAGTTTATCTAGATTATAAGGACTATGACGTTAAGAACTGTGTGTGTAGTTATTTTTTTCCCAGCTCTGAAATACGTATTGCTGAGCACAGTGCCTTTTATTCATTTAATCATTTACTCAAGACACTTGGGCACAGTTTTCAAAGAGCCAAGAATACGCTGAGTCTCCATTCGTAGAGAGCTCCTGGGTGAAAAACATTTTCAATTCATTGTAAATTCTGTCATTAGGGAGTGGGAAAGTGTCTTGGGAGCATAGAGAAAGGGCCTTTCACAAAGTTCTGATATACCAGGGCAGCCTTTCAGGTGCAGGCTAAGTCTCAAGGTTGAGTGACAATTAGGCAGGGGAAAGGAGATTTGATTATTTAGGGGAGCAGGAGGTGATAGCCTGTGACAAGGAGATGGTGCCTCAATATGAGTTGGGCATGAAGTCCCCAGTGGATGAGGGCTGCAAGTTGAGACTGGGAGGGCGACTAATTGTAATTGAGAGCAGATGGTTAGACTGGCAGTCTAGCAAAGAAATTTTGACTTCATCCTGAGAGCAATAGTAAGTTACTGAAGAGTTTTAAACTGAAGAATGACACTGGAAAATGGATTCAAGACACTAATATAAAGGTTGTTATAATAATATAGATGAAATTTGATGGAGACCTGAATCTAAAATATTGGTAGTAGGGATGGAAGGAAGTGGGTACAATGGAAATTAATGCTTGGATGGATGTAGTAGGGTAGGAGTGTGGGGGAGGATCCCACGTTTGGGAGAACAGCATTAGGCACAAAATGGGCATTTGTTGAATCAAATTCAAATATTTAACGAATTACTGTGTATTTGTTATTTTCCGAAAGGAATTTTGTACTTAGAAGATTAAGTTTTGCAGAACGTTTCCCGTTTAACTGAAGTTGAGTTTGGAAAAACCTGTATCTTGTATCCGGTCAGTTAACAACAGTATCCAGGAAAACAAGAATGTGAAGTCAATGTGTTTTTCTTTTATGTATTTCAATATTATCATATTCTTATGGCAGAAATTAGCTGTAATTTTGATTCCTGCTAATTCCACTGTCAATTCCTCAGTTGAAGCTAAATGCTTTGTGAAAATATGAACATGTGAATGTTCACAGCAACATAATTCCTTCTCCTTCCTTTACAGTTTTGATGTGGACAATGGCACATCTGCGGGACGGAGTCCCTTGGATCCCATGACCAGCCCAGGATCTGGGCTAATTCTCCAAGCAAATTTTGTCCACAGTCAACGCCGGGAGTCCTTCCTGTATCGATCTGACAGCGATTATGACCTCTCTCCAAAGTCTATGTCCCGGAACTCCTCCATTGCCAGTGATATGTAAGTACAAGGGTAGGCAAAGAGAGAGAAAACCAAGTAAATTTATATCTAGAGCTGATGATGTAATAAAACTAATTGACTTTTGTTCAACTATATCACTCTTCTCCAATATAGAAAGAATATGAATAAAATTATACAAGCTAGAAATGAATGGTAGATTTAACTTGAGTGCACTGTCACTCTTGATTAACACACACACACACACATACACACACACACTCATGTATTTATTTTCCCAGAAAATACACTTTCTAGGAAAACTGAGAATTAAATTTTTAATGGAAACTAACACTTAACTCACTACCTTATATTTATGTAGAACCTGAGTTTTAGCTACCTACCTACATGGATATTTTCTAATATTTGAAAAGCTTTCAACTACATTGGAAAAGTCCAGTGAACCAGACTGTATAGCATTTTGAATATATTTCAATTGATGTATGTACAGATGTTAGCACTGGTTTGCCGGATCATTTAAGAAATCTTTGTGGAACTTTGCGGAAATGAAGCCAATTTGTAAGGATCATCAGAGGCAAGCACAGAAAACGTTAGAGAGACTTGAATATCATTTAAGACATAGTAAAGCTTGAAAAACAGTGAAAACTGACAAGCAGGTTTGCAGATCATATACCATCACTAGCTCATTTTCTCAGTGCATTTCATTCTTGTGGTATTGTGCATGTTTTTCTACATAGGTCTTTATTCTCACTCAATACCTATACTATCATTTGTGGCACATCTGCCTCTGTATAGAATTGATCTTCATCTTTCTCTCTTGGTCTATACATTTGTCCAGTAACATTCACCATCTTTTCATGACACCCGTCTCAAAAACTCACAACAGGCTGCAGTTTATCTTATAAGAATTAGTCTGTATGGGACCCCTGAGTGTCTAGTGTTATTCCTGCCATCTAGCAGAGCATCAGGGTATTGCAATAGGTCTGCATGGGGTTCTAGAAATGAAATTATATTTCACTCATTTTTACAAACTGTGGTTGCTATTTTAGCAGTTGTATTATTGACGTTTACCCTTCTTCATCTCTAAACAACTTTCTATTCCTAGTGACCCTATTTCTACATTATTTTTATCTCACTTTCTTAGATTTGAAATTCATGACACTTATTTATTCATACACACATAATGAGAATGCTTCTTGAGCAAATATGGTGTATTTAAAGCTCTCAATCTGTGGAGCAGTAAGGTCTGGCATTTTAGACCATTGTTATAAAATATGGTGAGCACAATCCTTGAGGCATTTACAATGTACTGCAGGAACATAGAGAGGAGATGGACAGTTTTCTACCCAAGGGAAAAGTACAGAAAATACCGGGCTAAGGGAACAACATTTACTAAATGTGAGGCATGGAAAATTATGGCTGAACTAAGGAATGACAATCTGCTTGATGTGAATAGTGAAACCTGGCAAAAGAGAAGAAAATTTCAAATATAGTCTATGGGACCTGAGAGTCACAGAGGTTTTTAGCTGAGTTTTGGCATGATCATATTCTTGTTTTTATTGCATCTTGATTACTCTATTGTTGAATGATTGCATAGCAAAGTGACTACAGGGAAGTATTTCGTGTTGAAATTCACAGAAGTAAGGCAGGCTAAATATGATGAAGACCTAGATCAAGGGAGTGATGGCAGTGGAGCAGAGTTGGCTTAGATGCAAGAGGCTTATAGAATGGTTCTGTGTGTGTGTGTGTGTGTGTGTGTGATGTATGTCTGTATGTTGGGGAACAGCCAGTGGAGAAGGAGAATCAAAGAGAATGCTGATTTTTGACCATGAATAACTATGTACCTGGTGACGTGGACATGAGGGACAAAGGGAAGCGAGTAGAAAACACAGCAGATAACAGGTGATGAATTGGCTTGTACGTGATAAGCCTAGGGTAAACAAGACAACAGTTAAATACTAGAACAGCAAACAGAAATAACAGTCCAGAGAACCAGGAGAAATGAGAACAGTTACCTTCTATAATTACTAGGTTTTTGAATGACAGTTGAGTGGAGCGTCATATTCAGGTAATAGCATTAGGAGCCCCTGGGCTAAGGAATGAATTGAAGTGGAAATGTGAGCAAACCCAGGCATCTCTTTAAAAGGCTGATGAGTGGAGGAGGAAGAGAGAACTAAGGTTTCCTGACAGAGAATTAGGTTCAAGCAGAATTTTTATGAATTCAGGATACTTGAGCTGAGGGAAGACTCCACGAGATAGAAAGAGACTAAAAATTCAAGGGGAAAAAAGGGTTAAAGATGGAGCTGTAGTTGCTGACAAAAATGTGATCATAAGCCAGAGTAAGGAGGCTATCCTTGGAAAAGTAGTAAATACCAGAACTGTATTCTTTAGGAAGGACAAAGAAGACCTGCCTGGGCAACATAGTGAGACCTTGTCCTTACTAAAAATCCAAAAAATTAGCTGGCTGTGGTGGCATGTGCCTTTAGTCCGAGACTGAGGTAGGAGGATTGGTTGAGCCCAGGAGTTCAAGGTTGCAGTGAGCTATGATCATGCCACTGCACTCCAGCCTGGGTGACAGAGCAAGACAAGACTGTGTCTGGGGAAAAAAAAGAGAGAGAGAGAAGGAGAAGAAGAGAGAAGAAAAAAGGAAGAAGAGAGAAGACAAGAAGAAAAAGAAGAGAGAAGGAGGAGGAGGAGAAGAGTAAAAAAGGGAAATGTAAATTTAGAGATGGAGGAGTAAAATGTTAAGAGATATTAGCCATAAATCCTCTAAACATTTTACTCCTCCATCTCCAAATGAATGAATGTAAAAGTAGAAGGTGTAGCCATCAATAGCCAGAGGAGAGAGGGATGGGGCAGCTTGAGAAGAAAGGGAAAGGCTTAAAAAATCAACTATGCAGATCATAAAAGGGAACAGGGTAGAGGTGAGTAGAATACTGACCAGCCCCATGGATAACAATAAACAATGTTAAATAGGCAAATGACTGAACTGAAAGTCATCTAATGCAACTTCATCAAGGGTGAGTCAACCTCGGTACTGATAAAAGAAAGAGGAAAACTCACAGTGAGTTAGTGGAGTCCATTTATGTAGTTATGTGTTCTACCTTTTTAAATTGTAGTAAACTGAGTTTTGGATAGATCATTTCTTTCATACATTCTACTCCAGTTAGTAAATATTAAATATATACATATATTTTATGAAAACCTTACAGCATTTCATATTTAAATATGAAATTTCAAAATCAAACTTGCAAGGATGACCTCATTTTGCTGTGTGTCTCAAGAGTTCTTTATCTGATCAGACTCAGAAAGAAAGATGAGTTTAATCAGACCATGAGTCAACTCTATATGTTGCTGAAAAATAATGTGTTCACATGTTTAGCTTTTCCATTCTCCTTGGATATTTACATTGGAGCAGTAAGATGTTCCTTTGACACCAACTCCTAGAAAGCATTCTTTCTACCAAGGAGGTTAAGTTTCTGCGGAAGGAAAAGTAAATAGAATAAATATTTCAACATTTAATCTGACACTACACATATCTTCCACCATAAAGGACTATGCCCTCTCTTAATATGAATTCTCATATGGTCATGTGTAAACTTTAATTTTCTTACCTTACCTATTTCACAATAATGCTATGAAGACTGTCTGATGTCTGTAATTTAACTGTGCTTTATAGAGAATGATGTTATGATATATTTAATTACTTGATGATTTCATATTAATTGTTCTAGTTAAGCTTTCCTATTGAGAAATTTTCTTAGAAATTTCAAACACAAACTGTACCTAATGAGGATAGGTACCTAATGAAAAGGTATTTAAAATGAAGATTTGTGGTTATCTATTTAATTGAACTGTTTTGGAAAACCTTTAAATACTCTTTAAGTTTAAATATAACTATTTACTATATTGCGAAAGTGAGAAGAAGGAAAATAATCCCCTCTAGTAGATAGGATATCGTCATCTTGTCCTCTATAAATAGAAACCAATGAAATGGCAAAACAGATAAAGATGGTGGTAATAATAATCATAGCAGACATGGTGTGTGTATATCATCAACTTTCCCAAGTATTTTCACACCAGCTATCTTATTTGATATACTCACAGTCCTTTTGATAGCGACATTGTTATGCCATTTTACAGATTAGAAAGCCAAAGTCCAGTGAGCTTAATCTTTTGGAAAAAAAAAAAAAACACAACCATTTTGATTATTTCTAGGAGCACATAATTTTGATAATGCCATTGTAAACAAAGTACTGTATGCTACTACAGCAAAAACTGCTGAGAAACAGAAGTAACTGTTGACCAAATTCATTAAACCAGTGAAATACATAGCAGTATGAAAATTTGATTAAGAATAAAATAAAAGCTCAAAGAGGTACAAAGTAAATATATAGCCAACTCTTAGAGAATGTATACAAGTATAGAGCACTAGGCTAAACTCAGAATCTTAAAAAATTAACTCATACAAGGCAGAAGAGAAGTTCCTGATCACTTCTGCTCAGACACCATCACAGTTTGTTAAATATAGATGATGCAGTAGCAACTTAATTCTTAAGAAAAGTAAGAAAAAGAAAAATGTTAAGTATTAGCATAAGTCTAATAAATAAATACATGAAAGTAAATTTGAATTACCATTAATAGTAAAAATTTTTTGTAACAGTAGAAACAACTAGATAACAAAAGGTTGCCCAAGTGACATCATGAAGAAACATGATGAATATTACAGTGTAAATAGACAATATTTTTGTCATCTTAATATTTCAGCATCTGAGTAACAATCACTTCTGTTGTTTCACATCATCCAGTAATATAGTATCTGTATTTGGAAGCACACAAAGATATGATACGTTTCAAAGATTAAGAGGAGAATTAGCAGTGACAAGATAAGTAGAATTAAGTCACAAAACTATGAATTTATTGAATATAAGTTACCTGTCAAACTACTTAAGTTTTAAGAAATACTCAGTTCACCTGGATAACTGACCTTGTATTCCCCATCCTTTGTTGAATTAACACCAACACATAGGATGCAAAGATGATCCAATCGTCTCTTCACTCACATTTATATACATTGCTTCTACACACAGAATATGGGGTGGGGTGAATGCATTCAGAGGGCCAGTGAGGAGGAAGTGAGTAGACTTGATATACCATAAAAACCTGGGCATACTTGGGAATCTAGCTAAGTTATCCCCAAGCACTATACAGATATATCAGACTTCATTGATCAGGCCTTTGGGGTGCCCCATTGGGGCATTTTCTCAGCTAGTGGATAATACTCTCCCTACCCCCCATCTCAAACTACTGTCATTTCTTTAGCAATTAACAAGTCCCTCACCATTTCTTGGGCCTCTAATGTGTGTTTTCAGTCATAGCCACTCCTCTCTACTTCTTTTGCCTACTAAGTATAAGGGTAGTATTGCTTCCAGTTCTAGGTTTGAAAAAGGAAGAAGAATTCGCTTTATGTCTATTTGTATCTTTTATTCCAGATTATTAATCTTCCCTGGTCTTACTAGGAAGAATATAAATAAAAAGACGTTGCATTACAAAGGTTCTAATTCTCACTGGATGTACATGAAAAGTTTGTAGTCATCTCTTAGCTAGATTGCAAGATAATATTACACTAATGAACATTTCATCGCTTCTTGGCCTTTTGGCTAAGATCAAGTGTAAACATTTCAAAAGCATATTAATTTGCTATCTTGAAAGCCTTCTTCCATTAACCACACAAAGAAAGCTACCATGGTCAAATCATCTCTTCTCCAGTTCCTGGGTTGTTCCCAACTGGGGAGGTATCCTCACCCCTCACCCTGTGGTGTAGGAGTGATGGGACTAGGGCCAGGATTCTCAAAACATGTCCTGAGGCAGCAGAGGGAATGCACGTGGGTGCAAGCGTTATTTTAAATTTTCAAGAAAAACACAAAAACATGTGTCAACCACCTGGAAAACTAATAGCTTGAAATAGTTCCCAGTTTCCAATAAAGACCACGATATTCCTTTCTGTGACACCATATCTTTGCAAAATTGGGTTTTGAGCAATTGTTGGATAAAAATCAAGTGCTGAGCAGAAATCAATGTGCAACAAAAATAAGCGAGCCAATGTCCAATCTCATTTCAAAATGAGAAATTGACATAGTGCTCAGTGGCTGCTAAATTGTTAGAACAAAACCTTATTAAATTATTTGGACTTAACTATTTAATAATTGGAACTATTAGTTATTTCTTTTGGCCAACGGGTTGCTGTTATTTAAAAAATTGAGATATTAAGGGCACTGCGTACTGAGAAAGTTTGAAAATCCTTGGATTGGGTGTTTATTCATATCTGAAGAATTAGAGCTAAATCAGGCTAGGTGTGGTGGCTCACATCTGTAATCCTAGCACTTTGGGAGGCCCAGGCAAGCAGATGGCTTGAGCTGAGGAGTTCGAGACCAACTTGAGCAACATGTTGAAACCCTGTCTCTACAAAAAATACAAAAATTAGCTGGGCATGGTGGTGGGCGCCTGTAGTCTCAGCTACTTGGGAGGCTGAAGTGGGAGGATCACTTGAGCCCAGGATGTTGAGGTTGTAGTGAAGCATGATCCCACCACTGTACTCCAGCCTGGATGACAGAGTGAGACCCTGCCTCAAGAAAAAAAAAAAAAAAATGATTAGAGATAAATCAGATCTCTATGTGAGACTCTGTGAGAGAATTTTGTTAGGAGGAAAAAAATAACAGTTTCAAAGCTGTGAGCGTTCTGATGTGCTCTAGAGTAGAGAATTTATCTTCTTCTTAATTCTGTTAGGATCCCAGGTAGCCAAAATCTTTTATTATAAAATGTGATATTATTTTGGTAATGATCTAGATAGACCAGGCTTTTTCTTCCATTGCTGTGTGCTGGCCACTGTTACTAGTATTATTCGGAGTGCTGATGCAGACATTAATACTAGCTATTAAATCTCAAGAAGTTTATCAGCAAAATATGCTAAAGTCATCTGCTACTAGAATACCTTTTTACTATCTTTGTGTTTAAAAATTCTGCTTTATTTGGTGCCATTTTTTCAATCACTTAGGTAGTTTTATTTCTGATTTTAAAAAATAGGAGTTTCATGAATTGTAAAATAAGTCTGGTAAATTAGCTAAACATGTTTCTTCAATCCTTGAACAGGGGGATTTAAAATATTAGCTGAATAGGCATTTTATATTCCTAATCTCATACTTTCAAAAAATCATAAAAATGAAATCCTGATGTTTAGACATTTTAAATGGTAATGTTGTTCATGCCACAGGGTAAAAATAAAGTATTGATTTTAATGCGTTACTATAGTGAGATGGTGTCAGCACCTCTGAGTATCATTGCCAGTGCTCTAACCTTTAAAATAACGAATTAATTGAGTTATATGTAGTAATATATCTTGGTTATTGCTACCAAAGTAATAGATATATACTAAAGTCTTAGGAGATGTGGAGGGATAAATGTTAGTCATAAAAAGTTGTTAAAGCAGAGGGAAAAAGAAGTGAAAACTGACCAAACATATATGTAATTCATTGTTTCTATGATAAGGCTGCTGCAATTCTAACTCTAGGACTTTGTGCTAATATATAGCATACCGTTTTATTTTCTAGATTTCCTTTATACCCACTATGTTCCTCAGTATATGCCCTCACTTTTTTTGTTTGTTTTGAGATAGAGTCTCACTCTGTTGCTCAGGTTGGAGTGCAGTGGCACAGTCTCAGCTCAGTGCATCCTCCACCTCCCGGGTTCAAGCAATTCTCCTGCCTCAGCTTCCTGAGTAGCTGGGATTACAGGTGCCCACCACCATGCCTGGCTAATTTTTTTTGTATCTTTAGTAGAGATGGGGTTTCACCATGTTGGCCAGGCTGGTCTCGACCTGACCTCAAGTGATCCTCCCACCTTGGCCTCCCAAAGTGCTGGGATTAAAGACTGAACTCACTTGTAAATCATTTAAATGTGAAAAAAGAAAAAATTCTAAAGAAAAATGAGTTTTTCTCACTCCTGTATATAAGAGAAAGAGTGTGACTTTGAATTGTTTAAACTTATAAATAATGATTATATAATTATGCTTGTACCTCAGATTTAATACATTTCAAAGGATAATATCTCCTTTCTTTAAAAAAAAAGCAGGGAGAAGGGGTAGTTTAATAACAAGAGCAATTATTCCACAATCCTATGAGACATTGAATTCCTGCCAGAAGAAAGTAAACTTGAATTGGCCTCAGTCAAGGAAGATTAGCCTGTTTTTCAGTGCATACCAAAAGAATGCAATCTCTAAGAGCAAATGATGTGTGAAATAAACTAAAATAAGGAAAGTTTGAAGACCATTTTGAAATAAAAAAAACTAGTCCAGTAACCTGGATAGTGCTCTCAATGCAACATGGTCCCTAGATGAAGGACCCGTAGTTGAAAATTACTGATTCTTCCTGCCTCTTGAAATTTTAAGAGGCAAATGGCCACTGCGGGAGAGATACTGGTTCATCCAATTGTGGATATTGTACCTAGAGGTATACTAGTATACTCTCACTTTATCTCAACCCTCTTCCCTCTGTATATTAAAGAAGACTAAAATCAAAACCATGCTCCAGTGTATGGTAAAATAGAAATATTTTGAACTTTAAATCTGTTTTGTTTTTTTGTTTGTTTGTTTGTTTTTTGAGATAGTCTCACTCTGTTGCCCAGGCTGGAGTGCAGCAATGTAATCACAGCTCACTGCAGCCTTGAGCTCCTGGGCTCAAGTGATTCTCCCACCTCAGTCTCCCTAGTAGCCCAAACACGGGGGTATGCCACCACTCCCGGCTAGTTTTTTAAAATTTTTAGCAGAAATGAGGTCTTGCTATGTTGCCCAGGTTGGTCTCGAATTCCTGAGCTCAAGCAGTACTCCTGCTTTGGCCTCCCAAAGTGCTGAAATTACAGGCAAGAATCCCTATGCACAGCCTGAACTTTAAATCTTAACAGTGGGGCCTATGGTGGCAGGCTGAGAAGAAGAAAGTTGACTTCTATTGGAGATAACCAATACATGTTTTCCACATTCTAAATAAAGGTGTGTATCAATTGATGTGCATTTTTGAATACTGTCATTGTTTTACTCATTTAGAAAATATCAGTAGCACCTACTCCATGCCAGAGTATCATTTGAAGACACCGTAGATCCATGAAAATAAGACAAAACAAAATTGTTTGGAGCATGCGTTCTTGTCTTTATTTAATTTTTAAAAATTCTTGATAGAAAAGGAGATGTTTCCAGCCAACACTGAGATTCCTATATAAATACTTGTTTTCACTTACACATCAATCACTTTAAATATTTACTTTTGCTTATCAGTCTTAGCTTCTTAATGAATTGTTCTCAATGTCTCCTTTACTGTTTTCTGAGCCATATAAGGAAAAACAGTCACACTGCTGGAACATTTATGTGATGGGTTTCTTGAGATAAGATATTTCAGTGAGTATTACTAAATCATTCTGTCTAAGCCCTTGCAATATGAATCATCTAAAGATGTGCTTTATAAATAAACAGAAAGAAAGCATCAAGCAGACCCATGGTTTTTCTTTAGAAAACCAAGTAAGGAATATCAACCACTGGGCTTTGCTCTCAGATTCCTGGTAATTTGTGGTATGATTTCCCAGGTTCACTGAGGAAACATCCCCAATTATTCCATCTGCCCACTGCAGCATCTCCCAGGCTTTGTGTCCACCTACTGCTAATTGCCTTGAGACTTTATGGTTTTTCCTAACTTGGGTCAAGAAAAATTTGCTGACATTGAATACTTGAAAGTTGTATCTAAACATATATAATGTGTCAATTCCTGTAACCCTCTCTTTAGACACAGGCAGCTTAAGAGCAGAAAGAAAAAGAATAACTGCTCACCCCTCTATAAATATGGAAGGTTGTGATATGACAAGAAATCATTTCACCAATTCAGTAAATGACTTTGTCTCCCAATAAATGTCATGAATTATCCCACGTACAAAAATTTTAACTCATTGTTTTGCCCCCAAGGGAGAACAAAACTACATGCAGATCTCATATTTTCATGTTTCAAAATTCATTTTTTCTTTGGTACTTACAGAACTTCAAATCGAATTTGTTATAACCACCAAGATAGTTTTGTTTTTGTGGATTGTTGTGTGTGTGTGTGTGTGTGTGTGTGTGTGTGTATGTGTGTGTGTGTGTTTAGCTAGTGGATAGCATATTAGACAGCACCAAGAAAGAGTCCTGCAGAATATTCTGTTGCAGAAATCGAATGTTGAAGAAATATTCTATTGGACAGTGCTGTTCTAGAGTCTAAAACATTTACTTCTATGTGCCTTCAGAATAGTCTAAATCCATTTGAGCATACGGAAAGCAGCATGATAAAAACAAAACAGTATTTGAATGCCTGGGTTCAAGTCCAGCTACACTGAACATTTCCATGCCTTGGGATTTTATGACTCAGTAAAATTTCAAAAAATACCTGGGACACCGACCTAGGGTTACTAACTCCTTATTTTGCCAGGTAAAGAACATTATCAAGGAATTTCCCATCAATATATATTTTTATTTTTTAAGACATTTTCACTTCAGTGAAAAAGAGCATAATCTCAGAATAAAAGAATTTTCTAAAGGAATATGTATAGTTTTTTTTAAAAAAAATCTCACTGCATGGTCCATGTACACTTTGACTTTGACAAGGACCAATGAGCATTCTGTTGGGCAAGTACCAGATCTTAGAGTGGCATTTGGAAACCACTGAGCTCTGTCACTTGCCAAGGGCATGACTGCCGATGAGTAACTTAAGTTGTCAGGGCCTAGTTCCTTATCTTAGAATGGGAATATGAGCATCCATTTAATGCAGAGTTGTCAGAATTAAATTCAGCATGTTGGTAGAACACAGTGTCTGGCACCTAGTAGGCATTCATAAAACACATTGCTCTCCTCTCTGTTTGATCAAGGACTTCCTTTTAATCTATTGAATCTTTTCACCACATGCAGACCTTTAAAATTGTTGTACTAGTTGACCATAAATCTTTTTCCCAGGAGCCCATTCTGGAGAAAAACCAAAAGGGCAGGGCCACTGGCATTAAGAACAAGCCTGCCAGTAAGATAAACTGTGAGAGAAGATCCTGTTCCTAGAACACAAAGTGAGAGCACTTGTGAATCCGTGCCCGTGTACCCAACTCTTTCACCATCCTTCTTCCCTCCGTGGAAGTCAGACTCTCAGCTTTGTACTCAAACCTTCTGATGATAATTTGGGACATCAGCAGTCCTAGAAAAGTCTCTCTATCGTATTGGTTTTTATTAAACAAAATAACCTACTATGCTTAGTGAATATGTCTACATACAAGTGCTAAACATTTTTTAATTATTTTGGTTTGAACACAGTCAGTCTTTGTGCCATCATATAACTAACAAATTTGAAGGCATTCATTCACGTCATGTATTTTCTCTAATGAAGCCTAAATTGTTTTCTCATGACAAATAAAGAGTTTCCATTTTAGACTAGATTATTTTTTGCTTATGTTGCATAAACTTCAGTCCCATCTGCTTTATCATCAGTGCCTGTCCTCCCCAAGTGATATGAGCACACATGAGCCAAAAATTAAGGATTTGGGGTTGAAAGTTTTTTTTTTGGGGGGGGTCAAAGATGGGGCCAGGCTCTAATTCTAGTTTTAAATTTATTATTTATCAACAAATGACAAATTGTATTCATTTATTATATACAAGGTAATATTTTGATATATGTATACATTGTGGAATGATTAAATCAAGCAATTAACATGTCCATCACCTAGCAATTTATCATTTTTTGTGATGAGTACATTTAAAATCTACTCTCAGTAATTGTCAGGTGTACTATGCATGATTATTCATTATAGCCACCAGCCTGTACAATAGGTATCTTGAAATTGTTTCTCCTTCTAACTGAAACTTCGTAACCTTTCACCAACATCTCCCATTCCACATCCTCCCATTCTTCCCCAGGCCCTGCCCCAGAACCACTGTTCTACTCTCTGCTTCTATAAGTTTGATTTTGTTTTTAGATTCTACATATGTGTGAGATCACATAGTATTTATCTTTCTTGCCTGACTTATTTCACTAAGCATAATGTATTCCAGGAACTTCCATATTATCATAAATGGCAAGATATCCCCTTTTTAAGCCTGAGTAGGAATCGTGTGTGTGTGTGTGTGTGTGTGTGTGTGTGTGTGTGTGTATAACATTTTCTTTATTCATCTGTTGTTAGACACTTAGGTTGATTCCATATTTGGGCTATTATGATTAATGCTGTACCAAACATGGGAGTGCAGGTATCTCTTTGACATACTGATTTCATTTTCTTTGGATATGTACCCAGAAATAGAATTGCTGGATCATATGGTAGTTTTATCCTTAATTTTTTGAAGAACCTTCGTACTGTTTTCCATAGTGACTGTATTAGTTTACATTCCCACCAACAGTGTTAAAAGGCTTCCTTTTCTCCACATCTTCACCAATATTTGTTACCTTTTTTTTGATAAAAACCCATTATTATAGGTGTCAGGTGATATCTCCTCGTGGTTTTAATTTGCATTTCACTTAAGATTAGTGATGTTGAGCACTTTTTCATATACCTGTTGACCTTTTTTTGTAGGTCTTGTTTTGATTTTAATTTTTTTGTAGAGAGGGTGTCTCACGATGTTGCCCAAGCTGGTTTCAAAGTGCTGGACTTAAGCTGTCCTGCTACCTCAGCCTCCTGAGGTGCTGGGACTACAGGTGTGAGCCACTGTGTTGGGCCATTGTTTTGAAAAAGACCTATTTAGGTTTTTTGCCCATTTTAAAATCAGGTTATTTGTTTTCTTGATATTTAGTTGTTTCTTAATTCTTAAAATATTAATAAAATGTGAGCACATGGTTTAAATTTCAGAAAACTAAGTATCTTTGAATGTCACTGTATTAGTCTGTTCTCACACTGCTGATGAAGACATACCCGAGACTGGGCAATTTACAAAAGAAAGAGGTTTAATTGGACTCAAGAGTTCCACGTGGCTGGGGAGGCCTCACAATCATGAAAAGAGGCTTAATTGGACTCAGAGTTCCATGTGGCTGGCTGGGAAGGCCTCACAATCATGGTGGAAGGCAAGGGGGAGCAATTCACATCTTATGTGGATGTGATAACAGGCAAAGGGAGAGAGCTTGAGCAGGGGAACTCCTCTTTTTAAAAAATTAGATCTCATGACACTCATTCACTATAATGAGAACAACACCAGAAAGACCAATCCCCATAATTCAGTCGTCTCCCACCAGGCTCCTCTCACGATATCTGGAAATTGTGGGAGTTAAAATTCAAGATGAGACCCCCATCTCAAAAAAAAAAAAAAAATTCTGGCCTGCCTTAAGAAATAAAAATAGTGGTTTGCACTTGTAATTCCAACTGCTTGGGAGGCTGAAGTGAGAGGATCACCTGAGTCCAAGAGCTTGAGGCTGTAGTGAGCTGTGAATTGTGCCACTGCACTCTAGCCTAGGCAACAGAGTGAGACCCCACATCTCTTTAAAATTTTTCAAAATATTTAGAATGATCAAAACACCAGAAAAGCGGCATAACTAGATATACAAACATGTGGCCTGGGTTTGGCATTGAAAATTTTCCTTTTGGAAGATATTACCTCACACAATACCAGACAGTTTTAATGTTACTCATATATTAATTTACATTTTATTTGATTCTCAGTAAAAGGTTGCTGGACATTCTTGCTAAATTGAAAGTTTTGGTAGTTGTGATTTTTAATACAAGTTTTTGTGTTAAATAGATTACTTTAATTCTAAGTGGCAATAGCTTCAAAGAGGAAAAGCACATTCATTTGTAACTGAGGTTGGCTTTATTATATTAGGAACTTTATTCCCTAGGGTTTCATAAATAGATGTACTGCTTAATTTATTTTGACTTAAATGGAGCTAGTTTAAATTAAAAGGCCAAGTAATACAGAGGATCCATATCCTCAAGTATGTCTAATACCAAGGAAACACAGTTTTTATGTATTTTTGGTATTGTTTTGTTTACTATATAGATTACTTAGTTTATCAAAAAATCTAATGCCTCCTTTATAAGTAATTTTAAATCATTCATTATATTCTTAAATTTATAATTTGTCAGAGTGAACATTATTTTTGGAAAAACAAATCATCTCTTTTAAACACTATATGGAAAAACTAATTTGGTTTGCAAGATTTTCTTGGTAGTCACATTTTTCAGAATATTTTTATTGTCTTAAATTAGTTTCATGATTTTAATTTAAGCAGGTAGCAATATAAAATATTTAACATTCCTGTGAATTCCCTGTGCAGCCCAATTTCTCAAGTAGCATTTTAATATTTAACTTTGTCTTATGTATATTTAATTAAAATAAGCATATTTCCTTTAATAAGTAGCTTTTTAAAAATGAATGAATGATACATGAACTGAAATTAGTCTGAAAAACCCACATGATTTTTTTTATTTATTTGAAAATAGAATCAATGCTCACATTTTAATACATTTGGATTCACATAACTTGAAAAATTTTAGAGATTACCAAATATAGATTTGAGTCAATAAAAATATTTTAAAAGAATAAAGGCATGTAGAATTTTTATGGTTCATTAATGTTTAATGCTAAAAGCAGAATATTACAGTCGAATATATACTATGATTCTAACTCTATAAGAAAGTATGTATTCCATAATAGTCACATACTGTATTACATCCATGTGCTCACATACATGCAGCGGGAAAATGTTATCAATAGTTATCTTTGAATTGTTCTTTAAGTTGTTCTATGTCTTCCAAAGTGTGTATATGTAGGCATATACTTCGTGTGTGTATGTGTACATAAAGATATATACATATATGTATACACACACGTAAAGATCAAGTAGGTTATATTATGTTTGTTTGTTTTATATGTCCATACTTTTATGAAGATGGGACTAGATAGTTGTGAGTAGATGTGGCTCCTCCTATAGCTAATCCTAGGGTGTTGTCAAATAGTCTAGGCTCCCAGAAATATTTTTATATTCATTTAAAAATTAGAACATACTTGTTTCTCTGTAATTCTAAAAAAAGTGGTTAAGGGTGAATTGATAGATGGATGATAGTTTTTAGTCTGAGGGAAGAAAGACACTAGGATTTCAAAATGATCAAAATCTTGGACTTTAAAATATATTTCAAAAATATTATTTTAATTTTCTATATGTTTATCAATTTCCTAATCCTATTGACAAACTTCAGAGGAGAATATCTTTCTAGTAAGAGAGAGTGAATCACAGAAGATGAAAAAAGTTTTCACACGATTCCATTCGACCGGCACGGTGGCACACACCTGTAGTCCTAGGCACTCCATGGCCTGAGACAGGAACGATCACTTCAGCCCGGGAGTTCAAGGCCAGTCTGGGCAACATAGCAAACTTCAATGCCATTGAAAAAAAAAAAAAAGATTAGATTCAAACATAAGCCCCAGCCTGTGACTCCTTCAAAATGCTAGTTCATGCAATCATTTGTCATGCTAAAATTTGCAATGTGTGATATTCAAAAGCAGTAGGTCTTACATGACCACTAATGCTTTAAATATCATAGGATTAGGGGACTTTGTTCCATAAAGTAAAAACTTCCTTCTGGTTAACTATATCTCCTTTTCCTTATGATTTAGTCATAGTAAAACAGAGAAAGGTTGCCACCTAGTGTGTTTAAGATTTCAACCAATCATGAAATGAACTTGTTTAGGAAATTATATTTTCAGGTGCTGATGTTGATTGAACTTATTTTTTTAAGATGAAAACAGGCTTTTTCATGTTTAAGTACTTGAACCGTTTATGGATCCCAACAAAGTCTCCATAAGAGTGTGGGCATTTAGATTTCTTGCTTTCAGTTTCTTGCTTGTTTCTGTCTTCTTATTACAGAAAAAGTAAGGGTAGAAAATAATGTGATAAATAATACAGAAGAAGAAGAAGGATAGGGCAGGGGATAGAGAATAGAAGTTCCTGACTCTACTGTCTGAGGAAAAAGAAGACAATAGTGTACTATTGAGCCCTGTATTCTCCTGCCTCCAGCAGCACTGGCTCAGGATTCAGCAAGTCTTTCTCTTTGGGAGAGGCAAGGCTCCCTGGGACTAGTGAAGATGACTCTGGTTCAGTTCCTGGTAAGCAGGGAAGGTGACAGAGCATGTGGTACCTCCTTGGACATCTTGAAACTTAAGACCAATGTGACACTGACTCCCACAGTGACCTGCAGTAGTTCATCCTGACTGTTTTAGAAGTTTCTGCACTTGCATTCTGCCGTGACTGTTACCTGGGTACCAGTCTCATCACTCACATACATACATACATACGTGCATACATACATGTATACATGCGTGCATACGTACATACATATAGGCACGCAGTGTCAACATGACTTTTTTTCTGAGCCTTCCTATCCCTCATTCTTTCTCCGCCTGTCCTCCATGAACACTCCAGTTCTTTTCTTAAAAGAGCTGTATTTTCCTTAAAACAGATCCCAGCTGTTTTTTGTTAAGGGTTATTGTTGTTATATATGAAAGACAATATTGCAACATCCTCACCCAAAATTCACATTACCAGGAGGTACAATTTCAAGTGTTCAGGCGATATTCACTGTGTGACTTTGAATCTAGCTTCTCCATCACTTTATAGAGACCCTAATAGTCTCTTCCCATCTCAGAAGAGACTCAGAAAAATATTTAGCCAAGTAGGCCTAGGAAGCTGCAATTTATTACATTGTATTATAATCCCTCCCAGCTCCACTTTACGTGGCAAGGCACTTTGAAAAGTTTCTGTGGGTAAAGTTGTTCAGGTGCAAAATTTCAGAATCATTTTTTCATAGGATTTTTTAGCATATGTGATTATTCAGTTCATTAAAACTCACACATACTTGAAGCCAAATCATATTCACAAAGTGAATCTTCTGTTGATCTTAGCTACCAGATCTGTTTTTAAATTATTATAAGCAAAGTATAAGACACAATTCAAAGATATGTTTGTATTATATTTATTTTCTTCTAACCACAAATAAAAATATGTATTACTTACCTCATTCTACTAGTGACAGTATGTCTGAAAAGATCTGTTTTAATATTGAATTGAGGACTTAGACAAAGATTTTAAAATTATATGTTAGGTATATATTCAAAGATAATTTAAGCATGACATACTTTTGAAAATAAATGGATAGCCTATAACCTGCCCTTTATTGAGGAATCTGCCACTGAAATGCTAGGAATCATTTTCCTGTTACTAAAGTGAGACCATCTTGAGATATTTGGCAGAAACAATTTCTGGGCAATTTATTAAAAAGTAATATATTTCCCTCACTAAAATGATAACTGTCTTCATGCTTTCATAGGGAAGAAAGCAAGACTGGTAAATTATCATAAATATTATAAAGTATATTACTTATAATACTTGTAAAGGAAATACAACCAAAGAAAAAATTAAATGTTTTAATAAATATGCAACCCTTTTGAGTTTTGAAATGTTGAAATCCAGTGTAATCTATGTAAAAAATTAGGGGATGTTTTTCCATGGATTCATTTCAGATTCATGATGTGCCTTGGTTCAGATGACTTAGTTCTGAGAAAAATAAACTTTGTAGTAGGGAATTATAAAGAATAAAATGAAAGAAGAGACTATAGCTTGGGACAATAACAAGATTTCATATTATTTTAATTTTGGTTATCTGAACTGCCTCTCGTCCATTTTGTAATACAAAGTCTTCAGCTTGGCCGTGTACTGGAGCAGATGAATAGTTTTTCGGACTGGCAAATCAAGTAGACATAGGTGGCATGTCTTTTCTCCTTGTGTGATATACCTCCCATCATGGAATTTTTTTTTTTTTTTTTTGAGACGGAGTCTTGCTCTGCCGCCCAGGCTGGAGTGCGGTGGCCGGATCTCAGCTCACTGCAAGCTCCGCCTCCTGGGTTCCCGCCATTCTCCTGCCTCAGCCTCCCGAGTAGCTGGGACTACAGGCGCCGCCACCACGCCCGGCTAGTTTTTTGTATTTTTTAGTAGAGACGGGGTTTCACCGTGTTAGCCAGGATGGTCTCGATCTCCTGACCTCGTGAATTTTTAATAACATTTTTAAATCCCAGAAACCATTGAACTATCTTGAATGCAATATATGTAGTATATACATCTATTGAAAATGTCTTTTGTGTTTGGACTTCTAACACAGTACACAGTTTACTGATTTGTCCACTACTCACAAGAATGTTTGGCTTCAAATGAATTCTAAAGGTGCCTTTATGTGTGTAGAAAGTTGTCAAATGCTGAAGTGCTTAGCTCTGGATTTTGTATTCAGACTTTTTAAACATTAGTGTATCTGTAAGTATTTCTCAGTTGTTTTGTGAGAGTTAGGTTACTGTTTCAAAATAAGTACATAAGAGAAATTGTAGCCCTATATTTACCTATATGACACAGCCAGAAGGCAAAGTCAGAATGATGGGCCAAGGAAGAAATGTAGCTGGCCAACCCTGGCATCACTTTGAAATTTGCATTTATTGGGCCATTTTCCTAGAGCTTTGTTTTTGTCTTTTTAAACTGTTCCATAGAAGTCAGCCAATGAATATCACAAAAGGGGACCATTCCAGGTATGGCTGTGCAGCTTACTACCTGCATGTCTTTGTGTTAAGTCTCAACCAATTTGAGTTACAATTTTTTTATCTGAAAAATGCCAGTAATATCACCTACCCTACCTTGCAACATTGTTGTAACAGTTGATGATATTGTATATAAAATACACTTGCTATGATAGCATTCTTTTTACTTTTGTAAATGTTTGAAATTTTCATTTCTTTTTTTCCCCAGAACTTTTTCTTTCCCCCAGAGCTTTTAATGCTGTCATCTTCCCTCTCTCTCTACTACCACTAATTTAGCTTAGGTCCTCATCTCTTCTGTTCTCTAAACTGGTCTCCCTGTTTCCACTTTTACCCCTTTAAAGCCCTCAATCTTGTATAGACCTGTCACAGGGTCTCAAGAGTCCTTCTTAGTGAAGTATCAGTTTTCTGAGTCTTTGCAATTTCCTGACTGCATAGGAAAGCAAAAATCGTTATGATTTAAAAGTTGTTACTACTACTGCTAATTATTATTATAGAAATGTTTATTGAACATTTACTGTGTGGTAAGCACATTTTTTAGCACTTAACATTATCAATTTATTGAATCCCAAAACATAACTATATGTATGTGCTATTATCTCCATTTTACAGATGAAGAGGCCAAGGGAAAGTGAAGTTTGATAACTTGCACAATTTCACACACCTAGTATGTGGCAGAGCTGAAATTCCAACCCAAACTTCCATCAGAGAGTAAAATCCAAGTTCTTGTATATGTCATACAAGGGCTCCATGATCTGCTGCCTGGCTCATTACCACCCATGATTCTGAATTTCCTGCCTTACATGGCATTCTCTAGAATCACTGAGCTTCTCATTGCAGCTCTATCTGTTTCTTTCTCATCTAGGCAGCTGCTCTTCCTCCTTGGCTTCATCCCTCTCTGCTGGCTCCCTTGGGCTCAATGGCCTCCTTACCACTTCAGTGCACCAGGCCTGTTCCCACCCTGGGCCATTGTTCTAGGAAAGAGCCTTTCTGAGCTTGACCTCAGAAGACCTTTTTTTTTTTTTTGAGAGTCAGTGTAAGTTATGTAAATTATTTATTGATGACAGAAGAACACTATCTTAGTCCAGTTTTTGTTACTATGACAGAATAGCACAGACAGGGCAATTTATATAGAAAAGAAGTTGATATCTTACAGTTCTAGAGGCTGGGCAGTCCAAGGGCATGGCATCACCATCTGATTAGGGTATTTGGGATGCATCATCCCAAACGATGGAAAAATGGAAGGTCAAGTGAGCACATGCAAAAGAGAAAGCATGAGGGGCTGGGCTCACTTTATAACAACCCACTCTTACGGTAACTAACCCACTCCCACCATAACAGCATTAATTCATTCATGAGTGTGGAGCCTTCATGACCTAATTACTTCTCACAGGCCCCCACCTCTTAATACTGTTACAATGGTAATTAGACATCAACATGGGAAAATACATTCTTCGATTGACATCCTACCTCTACCACTTATTAGCTTTTAGACCTTATGCCCTCTCTGAACCTCAGTTGCCTCCTCTATAAAATGATCATAAAACCCAATGTCCTGCCTTCTTAGAGTTCTGGAGTTCTATGAATAATCTCTACAAAGAGCAGGTGCCTCTTGAAAAGCATGATTCTGGAACTAAGGGGGTGTAAAATAACATATGCTTCCTTTACATTGTTTTTTCCTTCTTCTGCTTTTATTTCCCACATTTTTATTTTCAAGATCTCCACATGGTTTGATCACCACCACAGCACCTATTCTAGCTATTGGTAACAATTTATTCAGTAACATCATCCATATGCTCCCTGTGCCCCAGCATGTTTCATGGGTGTTGTTTTGGGCCACTCAGGTCATTTTCAGATTGTTCATGAGTGAGCAAAATGTTTACTTGCATTATTCTCAGTTAGGGCCATGTCCAGGGAGCTGTCTGTGTTGAATAACAGCATTCACTTTTGATTTAAGAATTTTATCTAGCTAGATCAAGAAATAGCTGATGGTGACTCTGGAAATCCTTGTCTCAAGTTATTCATGCTAAGAAATACCACAAAAGAACCCTGGGCCCCAGTTTCTCACTTTCCTCTAACTGGAATATTGCACAAATTTCCTTGCCCTTCCCTGTCCCTCCAAGACACGTCATGCTGACACCTTGCTCCCATAACCCAGGCACGGTGTAGCTGGGGTTGCTGCAGCAACAGCACACACAGAGTAACATTCCCCAGTAACTACAGTGGCTGGGATGTGAGTCAGTTGAAAATTGCGCTGGGTTTTTATTAGTGTATGATGCAGTCCCATGTCATCTACAGTTCCTAGCCTGTCCAAGACTTACACGGGATGATGCGGAACACTCCATGCCAATCACCTTCAAATGTTAGATGGTCAAGGGTTCTCTCACTGAAGTCACTGCAGTTGCTGGTTCCTTCCACAGCACCCCTTACTAATATCTACAGTAAGAAGCCAAAAGTAAAACTCAGGCCCCACTGCTGGAACACCATTTCTACTATTGCATATCCTGTGTACCTAAAAAGCAACAGTGAACCCTGGTTGATGATCAAGAAGCCCCTCTTTTTGCCCAGGGAGTTGGACGATGGTTAACATCCCAGAAGACATATTTTTAACCCAGTTGCTGGGAAGAACATGTGCTGAAGATTAAGGATGGAATCACTGTAATTCTCTATGGGAACTCATGAAAGTGGAACTTGCCGTTTAATACTGATTGACACTGAGCACAGAGTTATTGGTGGTTTCTAATGTGGGATTTGGTTTATTTTTCAGACACGGAGATGACTTGATTGTGACTCCATTTGCTCAGGTAAGCACAGCTTTGTGAATGGGCAGGTTTCTCACAGATGTAAAAATTTAATTTGGGGGATTAGTTCAGGTTATTAATTTAATTTAATTTTAAATCAAGCACAACTATAAATACAAATTCTTGGTTCATTCAAGCAGTTCAAAAGCACTGCTAGAGAAAGTGGCTTTGGCTATATTAATCTGTTTCTTATAAACCCATAGAACCAGACTGTCTTTGCTTCAAATAACAAATTAGCTAAGGGGAATACTTAATTGGGCCCATAGTTCCTTAACTGACATAAGCACTAGAAGCAGAAAGCTATATCATGGCTTAAGTTAGGTTTAGTATAATTAGGTATATGATCAGTGCTTGAAATTCAATATTCCAATTCAACCTAATACCTTATTTATCTCTTTTTTACATATATCATTTGTACAGAGATTTAGCTGAGTGATGTGTCGATGTTTACTTCTTCCTTCTAGGCATACAAATCATGAAAATACTTTAACCACATGACATATATGCAAGCAGGTGATAACATGATCTAAAATGTTTTGGAATATATATATGAAAGAGTTGATGACCAGATCTTCTATGTATAGACCAGTACTTCTCAGCCCTACCTGCATGTTAGATTAACCTAGAGACCTCTTATCCCAATGCTCAGGCTGCAGCCCTGGTCAATTAAATCCAAAAATTTGGAGATCTGATCCAAACATCTGTATTTGGTAAAGGCCTCAGTATTTTTCCAGTGTGCAGGAGAAGTTGAGAGTCCCTGGTATAGACAACTAAGGGCAGAATAAGATAAAACTGATTTAACTGGGGCATGAAGCAGGTTTAAAACCAACACTGACGAGTAAGAAATGTTAAATACTGAAATGCAAGTAATACTGAGAGGTTGTAAAAATTATAATCAGTCCTATATCATACATCAGGGTGCTCTTGCACCTTGGACAACTCACTTAAATTTTCTGAGTCCTCTTTGTTTTCAACTGGTAAAGTTAGGGGACTGAGCTGGATGAAAGGCAGTCAGATCTAGTTAAAACCCTTTCACCTCTTCTTGACAACTAAATGGACTTGAGCAAGTCACTGAACCTTTCCAAGCCTGATCTCTTCCTCTGTTAAATAACAGTTCCAAGAGTACCCACCTCATAAGGTTGCTAAGACACTGAAATAATACCATGCTTGTAAAATGCTAGGCACAATTGCTCAAAAATATAATATAAAACTTTGTCATTGGTTTAAATGTATAGAGCCGAAAATGTTCTTTCTTTTCTAAAATGTCACAAGTATTATTTTTTAAATGGATTACAGGGTTTAGATAGTAGGATTATGTATAGTTCTACTTTTTAAAACTTTCCAAACTTTCATTACTGTAAGTTAGACCTACAATATAATCAATTCATAAGTAACATAATGTATAATAGTTACTTTTTAAATTAATGCAGGCAATTAAAAATAAAATACAACCACCATCTTTTTCAGATGGTTAACATCTTGTTTGCTGAAGGTTTTGCTGGAGATCATGAATTCTTTCTAGTATCTGTATTTCTGTGTTCAAAAATTTTACACTTGTATGATTTAATTATATTATGTGATACCAAAGTGTTATAAAGTTAGGGGTTTTTAATTGATTACTATTGAAAACATGGCTGGGTGTGGTGGCTCACACCTGTAATCCCAGCACTTTGGGAGGCTGAGGTGGGTGGATCACCTGAGGTCGGGAGTTCAAGATCAGCCTGGCCAACATAATGAAACCCTGTCTCTACTAAAAATACAAAAAATTAGCTGGGCGTAGTGATGGGTGCCTGTAATCCCAGCTACTTGGGAGGCTGAGGCGGGAGGATTGCTTGAACCTGGGAGGTAGAGGTTGCAGTAAGCCAAAATCATTCCATTGCACTCTAGCCTGAGTAACAGAGCAAGACTCTGTCAAGAAAGAAAAAAAAAGAAAGAAAACTTACAATTCTGTATCTAAGACCTGAGAGAGAGGTGAACAGACAAAATATGACATAGCAACGTAAGTAACATCACCAAACAGAACCAATCATTCCAGTTTGAGTTCATTCAAGTAGCTATTCTTGTTTCTAACCAAATTATCTAGGTATTATTATAAGAAAAAATATATAAATAATAAAAAATGAAAAAAGATCTGTGTATGGCATATGTTCTTTTATATCAAGTAGTATTTATTAATCTGCAACAAATAGATTAATAAATTGGACTTGAACCCTATCATCAGTGCTCTTAAATTCCAAGGAAATCTAGTCTTTTACCTAATTAGACATTTTCTGTAGTGTACCTATAATCTCCAAGAAAAAAAAAACAGATTTAATTTCAAGATATTGGGAAATACACACACACACACACACACACACACACACAATTTAGTTTTTATATATATATATTATTTATATAATTACATATATATTATATATAATAATTATATATAATATATGAATATATATAATTATATATATATAATTTAGTCCATATTAGTAAGCTATTTAAATAAAAAAGATGTGTACTTAGTATACTTGAAAATAGAACTTGGAATATAAATCAACTCTGTATAATTTATAGGCATATCTGATGCCCAAAAATAATCCCATAATATATTAAGACTTTGCTTATGATTAGCTAAGTGACTCACAATACCTTGTAGAGAGTGGTCATTACTCAAGAGGCTGCTGATTTTTTTTTTTTTAAGTGGCTTCATCACGATTTTCACAAATGGCCTTTTACTGGAGTATAAGACCTGGAAAGCCCCACTAGAATTAAAAACAAAACAAAACAAAAAACTGTTAAACCCTGAAGAGTTTCACCACTGGTAGAGCATCTATGGGGAGGTGGGTAAGAGAGAAGTCCCAGTGAGTACGTTTAAGTGGCCTTCTCTTAAACCCTGTTGGACGTGATTGGCATATTTTGCTGACCCAATAACTAACTCCTCAAATTTTCTTTAATACAAAGTAGAACACTTACCACTTAACGGTAAGCACTATTTTAGCATTAACTATTTAAAACTAAAAACATAAGATATTATGTCACTTGAAGTGATACCAATCTAATTTGTCCTGATATATCATAATTGCTTTCACCAAAGGACAGCAAACAACTGATTTTAGAAAAGTCACTCAGAAAAATATTTAGCCAAGTAGGCCAAAGAATTATCCACTTTTCCTAGCATGCTTTGAAGATTGGAATTTTACACTAAACCCTAATGAAAAAGCTATGCTTCTCAAAAAAAAAAAAAAAAATGAAATAAAACCTTTTTGCATAAAAAGTTTAGAAAAAAATAAGAAAAAGAAAAGGAAAATTTTCTAAAATTCCAAACCCCAAAATAACTGCTACTGACATTTTCCTTCATACCCTTTAGATTTATTTTTCTGTGCATATTTTCTTTCCTATGGCTCCTAAAAATGGCCCTCCCCTGTCGAAAGTGTTCGAAGATCCTCTCTCAAATCCATCTCATCTTCTGCCTCTTCTTGAGAACTCATTTCTTTATGCCTGAGTCCATCTCCAAAACACAAAAGGATCTCTCCCTGGTCTTTCCAAATCATGGTTTCCTTTGACCGTGAGAAGAATAAAATCCTAAAATAGAGGAGAATTCAGGAAGCCATGCAAAGATATATTGAACATTTTTGACCAGGCTAAAGCCTGAAACATCTTGGATAGATGTAATTTTCAGAAAGGATCCTATAGTATCTCTCCACAGTCTATCCCATTGTCTAAAACACTGTCAGGGCTAGAAATTCTTGCTGGTGTTTAACCTAAACTCTTTTCCATCTCTGATTTCTTATGCTTTCCCTTATAAGCTCAGAATCCCTTTGGTCCTCAGAGAAAGTGACAGCTTTAAATTTTTTTTATTTCAATTGTTAAAGTATTCTCTTGTGTTTGTTTTGAAATCTTTTGGTGTGGGTGTTTCCTTAGGCACGAAGGCTAGAGAGGAATCCCACTGGAGTGCACTCAGCAACTGACCGTTTTTTCTTGGCCAGAGTTATTGGGGGCCAAGGAGCACTAAGGAGGCACAATGCTGATAAACTGTAGGAAACCCTTCTCTGCAGACAGCTGCCTCCGGACTCAGTGATCCCAGGATTTGTGACACAACTACCCTGTAGTAAAACTCTAAGTTGACTAGAATTCTCATGTGGAAGTGTGTAATGTTAAATGAAGTAGACTCTGATGAAAGAGAAAACAGGGAAACCCAAGCATTATGCTGGATCCCTGGAGAAACCCTCACATCTTTCAGACTAAGGAGATATTCCTGATTTGAAAATACAGAGGCAGGAGAATAACTTGAACCCGGGAGGCAGAGGTTGCGGTGAGCCGAGATCGCGCCATTGCACTCCATCCTGGGGCACAAGAGCAAAACTCCGTCTCAAAAAAAAAATAAAAATAAAAAAATACAGGGTAGGAACAACAACTACATCTTTTTACCTTTACTCTAACCAAAGTACAGCACCTGGGAGACTTCTAGGATAAAAAATGCAGTAGTTATTAATACTATAGAATATTACCATTTAGTTGGTAATAAAATATAACCAATATTCTCATATCCCTGCCTGTCCCTCAGCCACTTCACCCAGCAGCAACAATCTTGTGGCCTCATCACCATCCCCAAGCTTGCAGACTGTGCTAGGCCCTCCCTGCCAGGCTGTGAAAGAAGATAGTCACCTCGTTTCATTTGGTGCTAATTTTTTAGCTTTTCTTTAGCCTTAATTAGTTTAAATTACAGCTACTATCTTCTGGACATCTAAGTTCTTTTTACGATCGAACCGTATAAAATTGTCTATCAACCATTTCTGGTGTACAAACCAGCAATTTCATACGGTTTAAACAAAACATAACTTGGAAAGAGATTTTCTTTTCATAAAAATGACCTTTCTATTTTGTAAATAAGCATAACTTGACTCCGGCTTTTTCCGGAGGTAAGACCGAAGTGATGAATCTCTTCCAGCGCGGGTTGCCGCTGTCTCCACCGCCAGTGGCACCTCCACCTCATGGTCTGTGTTTTACCGCCATCTAGTGTTAGCAAGTGTATATGGTTACGAAAAACAATCCTCAAAACCATTTATTTTCCTCTTTTTCTTAGGCTGTAATGTTCAGCTGTTTAAGTGTTAAATGATAACTGCATTTTCCTGCTATTTTCAGTGATTCCTACTGTTTAATAAATGTTTAGAAGCACCTAAGGAGATCCGAGAGTAGTGTATGTAAATAACATTGAATTCTTCCCCATGGGCCAATACATGGGCTAATAATCTTTGTCTAAAATTTTTCTGTAAAACTACCAGTATTTCTTTCCTAAGGAATATATATTTCTCATGATTCCCAATGTATTTTTGACATTTACTGGCTATACTTTTGCTTGGGGGGGCAGAAGAGAAAGAAATGACCTTAATTTTCTAACCAATGAGCTCTGTGGAAGAAACCTCAGGGACCTTTTTGGTTAGCAAGCATTAAGAAGTAAGGACAATTGTAAAAGGAGCATTAAAGCTTTTACTACAGTTCTTAAAGAGTCGAATTCAGGGGAAGTGAGGGCTGCCCTGAACAAAGCAAAGATCAATGAAATTTTAATTTAGGGGCTTCAGTAAAACGGTTTATAGTTCTCCCCACAGCCTACAGTAACAGATGCTCCCTCTTTGTGCCCTGCAATGAAAGTGAAAGCTTAAAAGACTAACACAGTGATAACAGTGATGACGACACCAAGAGTCAATCAGCGAGGCCCAAGACAACACCCCCTTATAAGATTTGTCTAGAAATGTTATTTACACTTCTGCCAATAAATAGCATACATGTCATACTGTAGAAGATAATAGTTAACACCAAACGTAAAATTTATAAAATACTGTTTGTCCTACTGCAAAAAAAAAATAAAATAAATAAATAAATCCACACACACAATAAATAATCTAATACTGGCATGCATAGGAAATAACTTCTCTACCAGGTTATTTATTGCAACGGTGTTTGTCAAAAATCAACTTTAAGACAGAAAACCTAAAAGCTGATTGCTAGTGGCCAGGCAACTGAAAGTCTGAAGGAGAGACTGGTAGACAGATTTCTTTTTTCACTTTTTATTTTGAAGTATTTCATATATATAAGAGAATATAGCTGGTAATTATGTAAAATATAAAGAATAATACTAAAATGAACAGTTTAGGAAATAGAACAGTATCAGTATTTTAATGTCCCCTGAATGTCCCTCCCCAGGTTAATCTGTTTCTATTGCCTCTTTTCAGAAATAACAATAATTTTGATTTTTATCTCAATCATTGAAGGGGAGACTTTTTGCTTTGTACTCTTTTGTTTAAATTCTGAAGCATGTCAAGATATAAATTATACAAAAATAAATTTTAAACTAAAAACCAAGACAAAATAATATTAAATTAGATTATTTATTAAATTAGTATTATAACAGAGGCAAAAACTCCTCTACAGAAATTTTTCTTTTCGTGACTGATGTTTCCTTTCAAATGGCCATAGAAAATAAGTTGCCTGCAGCTCTATGCCTATTTACCCAGCTGTCAACTGCAATGAACTTAACTATTATGTATGGGAATAAAACTCTCAGAATTCTGGAGTTAAACATTTTGCCTAGGAAAGGGATCAATTAGCTGGTGCAATGATTTTATCTTAAAGTCTTCATTAGTGTGTTTGATATTCACTTCTTAAAACATAAATTAAGCCTGCATGATTTAATGACAGTGGATCATTTATCCGATTTACTTCTGCATCATTCAATATTTCATGCCTAATGAAAGACATCGTGATCTGATGTCAGCAGTTGGCTATTTGAATACTCCATCATAGGCAGCGTGACCTTTCAGAGCTGTGGGTTGTTTATATGAGATAATGAGCCAGGTTTTTCCAGTGACTGAGTTAATCACGGTTGGCTTAGGAAGCAGCATTAACTCCTTTAGGGGAAAATGCTGTACGTCACTGTCCCAAAGTGTACACAGCTCTCCATTGACTTATACAAACGAACATCAATTTCATAATCAAAAACAACAACAACAAAACAGAGTCTGGGACATTTTTGTCTTAAAAAAAAAAAAATTAGACTGATTTTAGTCTAGGTCCGCGCCAGATGAAAAGTTTCTGAAAACAACTCTGGAACCCTTGGAGCAATTAAAAAATTGGACTCTTGAATTACCAATGCTAAGCATTAAGTAAATTTCCCATGTGCATGCCAAGTCATTAAGTCAAAAGTAACGCTGCCATCATGGGCTAATATTGGCTGAATGCTTTCTATTTGCCAGGCACTGTTCTTGGCACCAAACCTGTCATTCCATATACTCCTCACAATTCTACGAGGTAGGTATCACCATCCCAGTTTTCCAGGTTAGGAAGCTGAGGTACAAAGAGGTTGCATATCTAGTCCAAGTTCACACATTTACTACATAACAGAGCCAGACAGTCTGGGTTGTTACATAATACCTACTCAGACATTTGGAATCTGTGTTTTACATAAACTTAGCACTCTAGCTGTCACCCAAATCACCTATAATCCCATCTAATATGGGTTTGACCCTGGGGAAACTTGCCTATTTCAGGAAAAAGAGAGGAGGGAAGAAGGAGAAAAGGCTCTTGGAACCTTCTCCTAGGCTCACTTCCAGTCCGTTGGCTACTTTTTAGTTCCACATGGAATTAGAAAAAGTGACTGTTAGAGATAGTGATGCCTATTGGTCCTGCCTTGTCATGTGTGTGGGCATGTTGTGTCTATGTATTCATTTAGTCAACCAATTTTTATTGAGTATCTTCTGTGTGCCAAGCATTGTGCATGTACAGGGCAGTAGCATTTTACATAGGAAATGCATCCCTGAGAGTTTCTTACAATGCACAATTCAGATAACCTTAACAAAAGAAAGCAATGTCTGCTTACTAGCTAGAGTAGCCATGTAGCAAAGGTAGAAAAACAGTTTAAAATTCACTTCACTTGACAACTTAAAATTATGGGATTCTTAATCAGTTTTTGAAGAGATCTGGGAGTAGGGAACTTTTTTATCCCTAAAGTGAGATTTATTAGCATTTTATATTATACTATTTGAAATGTGCATAAAATGCAATCATGTTATCTGTATATCGCCTGGAATATTGTCTTGGTGACTAAGGAACCCAGAAATACTGTGGAAACTGCTGCTACTGTCACCATATTCACAGACAATAGGGAGAGATTTCTGGGAAATCCCTGCAGTCTGGCCTCTCTGGATTTCCTGTGGATACCTACAAACTTCACTAAGTGTTGGGAGATTCTTTAGTGGTATATGAAACTAAGTTTCAAGCAATATCAAGTTTTCTCTTAACAAACCATTTTCAAGTGTATTTAAAATGGCCTTAGTTCAAGAAGTTTCAAGAATCCTTTCTTGTTGTAGGTCTTGGCCAGTCTGCGAACTGTACGAAACAACTTTGCTGCATTAACTAATTTGCAAGATCGAGCACCTAGCAAGTAAGATATCCTTTTTTCCCCTCTTTTTGCTGAACTTTTATATAAGTTTTCTCAACTTGATTGAACCCAAGGCAATATGTTAGACTTCTCTGTGTTGTTGCCACGTTGTCTAACCGTGTATACTAAGTCATATGATGTCCTGTTAATTTTCTATAAATACTTTGTGGTGATGGTTCTAATATCAGAAATGAAGCAGTATGACAAATAAATATGGTGATTCCATCTGTCAGAAATCATCTGGCATGATCAGTCCTCTGCCCAGTTATTTACACTCAGGGTAACTTTATAGTTTTGGCTTACTTCATAAATTAACCGTGGGTGAATAATCTCATCACACCTTAAGATCAGCTGAAAGTCATCCTCTCAGGACAACGATGATTTGGAGAAGTGACATCTCATAGCAAAGACCTTTGATTCTCCTGCTGTTACTGACTTTCAGATCAGCAGCATTCATGGAGCAATTAATAGAATAGTGGTTTATATGACAACAGGGAAAGCATTTGAAAGATGGGAAATGATTATCATTTCAGGTTCTTGATAAAGGCAAAAAAATCTAAAAAGATAAAAGTAATTTTTCAATATTAAATGGAAAACTGGTTTGCTGTTATTTCAATGTCCTTTTTTTAAAAAAAATCTGTTATTAATAAGAAATAAGATATTAAAATACAAACTTCAAATAATTTTCCAGAAGGAATAAAAACATTTAAATCAATATTAAGAGGATAGTGAATATAAGTATATTATAACTTTTTTTTTTTTTTAAATGGAGTCTTGCCCTGTCGCCCAGGCTGGAGTGCACTGGCGCGATCTTGGCTCACTGCAAGCTCCACCTCCTGAGTTCACGCCATTCTTCTGCCTCAGCCTCCCGAGTGCCTGGGACTACAGGTACCCACCACCACACCAGGCTCATTTTTTTGTATTTTTAGTAGAGACGAGGTTTCACCCTGTTAGCCAGGATGGTCTCGATCTCCTGACCTTGTGATCCACCCGCCTCGGCCTCCTAAAGTGCTGGGATTACAGGCGTGAGCCACCGCGCCCGGATGGAACTACAACGTATCTAAGTGTATAACATTTCATAGTAGTTACTACTTCTTAAAAACAATGAAAAATCTGAACTTTCCATTTCATAATAATAAAATTGACCTCCCAAATTCACAGTTTTTATTATCAAAAATAGCTCTGGTCATTATTCAAGTACTTCTTGTGATAGGAAAAAAAGTTTTAAAAAATCAATATAAATGTAACAATGCAAGTTATTGGAATGGAACCCATTAGATTCTGTTTTTCCAGATAATGAATTTTCACAGTCCTATTCTCTCAGCCCGAACACTTCTCATCTTCTTCTTCCTCTCTTCATCTACTGAGCTAATTGTCATTCATTCTTTGGATTGCAGCTTAAATAAAATTCCTTTTGGAGCACTGCCCCTGGCAATACCCAACATAGACACACTCACAAGCCCTAATCAAAGTGACGTGCCTTTCCATCTCTGTCTGGTTGTACCTTGTACCTGATTCCTGTGTTAGCACGTATCTCTCTGTGCTCCTGTTGCCTGTTTGTCTACTGGAATGCTCCTGAACACTGTCAGTTCCCAGTGAGTAGGAATGTAGTTGGTTCACATTTGTATTCCATGTGCCTAGTATAATACAGAGTCTTATCAGTCTGCAAAGGCCTGTTCACTGAAAGGGTAAAGTAGTAACTCAGCATGTAAAATCTGAGGGCATGCTTTGAGGTACCCCTTCATTACCAATCACATTTTCCATGTAACATGGCCGCACAATATCACACTGACCTCAGCGGCCCCCTTGGGCTTTGGGGATTTGGTAGCTTATAAGATCAGTCACCCCCCCCTTAGAAAGTCTCAGCTCTGCGGAAGAAATGAAGTTACTGGTTGTCACTCGCAATCTTTTTAGTCTTGAATTTTACCCGGGAAACTGGGATTTTTGTCTTTAAAAGGTGAACAAGAAACTCCGTTTATGCTTCCTTTATATATAGTCACCTGGATACCAGCATTTAAATCTGTGGCAGGCAGGCAAATAGTTGATCAGTCAGGCTCCAGAGATGATCTGAGGCCTGTTTCTCTGCAAGACAGAAGTTTTCAGCTGACATACAGGGACAGAACAGATTGAAATGGCAAGGAGGAGCTAGAAGAAAACAGAAAATCATAGCTTAAGCCTGAACTTCCTCTCTGCCTTGACAATGCCCAGGGTGACATCTAACCAAACAGTGTTATCTGGCAGACTCTAAGTAAAGGCCACTGTGGTCTTCCTTTTGGTCAATGCAAATTTGTGCCTCCATTACTGATTCAAACCAAATCGGCTTCTTTGGGTATCAGAATAGTAGGATTCAATCTATACACAGCTAAACTCAACTCTGTTCAGCGAGAACAAAGTGCTGTAACTCTGCCTCATCACATGATGACCCTGGAGGAACCAGAACTTTCTCGCTAGGCACTCACAGAGCCGCTAGAACATTTCCAAGCTCATCCTTGGATTTTGTGGAAGGCATGTGCTGCTTTGCACAAGCCACTTTTTTTTTTTTTTTTTTTTTTTTTTTTTTTTGAGACGGAGTCTCTTCACTCTGTCGCCCAGGCTGGAGTGCAGTGGCATGATCTTGGCTCATTGCAAGCTCTGCCTCCCGGGTTCACACCATTCTCCTGCCTCAGCCTCCAGAGTAACTGGGACCACAGGTGCCCACAACCACGCCTGGCTAATTTTTTGTATTTTTAGTAGCGACGGGGTTTCACCGTGTTAGCCAGGATGGTCTCGATCTCCTGACCTTGTGATTCGCCCACCTCGGCCTCCCAAAGTGCTAAGATTACAGGCATGAGCCACTGCACCTGGCCCACACATTGCTGACTTGTTAACACACTACTGGTTCCTGTCACCTTGGGTTTTTTGCTTTTGTTTTGCCTTTGTGATTTTTTATTCCACAAGTGAATTCTGGCTCATTTGTCATTAAAGGAGGTATCGATGCAACCCTGGATCAAAGGATTAATATTTTCTGCTTGCCATTACCTGTTCAGATATCAAGTTCCTGAGTGCCAGTTAATTGTAGGATTGATAGTAAAAGGAGATAATCAGTAACAAGTCAACCATTTGGTTTTCCAAAACTGTAGAGTAGTGTAAAAATATTAATTTCATACCATTCCCAGACAAAATCAATGGTTTCTAAATTTTCACAGAGCAAGAACTAAAAAGGAATAATCAGGATATCGATTATTTGAATGATAAACTCTTAGCAAGAAGGTAACAGGTAACACTCTGTTCTGCACAGCAACACCCCATCTCTTAAAAAAATAAAGTTTTATTAGCCAAGCATGGTGACATGCACCTGTAGTCCCAGCTACTTGAGAGGCTGAGGTGGTAGGGGGAATCACTAGAGCTCAGGAGTTCAAGGCTGCGATGAGCTATGATCACACCACTGCACTCCAGCCTGGGCAACAGCCTGGGCAACCCTGTCTCAAAAAAAATTTTTTTTTAATTTTAAAAAGAAGAAGATAATTACTGGTATATAGACCAGAGCTATTTCAGAGCAGTTGCTTAAAATATTAACCTTTTAGTTTATCGAGTTTAAATTCTCCCCATTTTTCCCCTAACCATTTTATTTTATAATTTAAAAAACTAAAAGAATTCAGAAGTAAAATTTGGTGCATTTTCAATCAAACACAAAATTTTAATCACAAACTGATACCAATAAACTTAAGAGCAATGAAAGGGAGCCAGAGGCTGAGTGGAACTAGTGAGAATTTACAAAATCCCAGGCTGCTTTCCCCAAGTTTCCCGCACCCTGCTAAGAGATTCATCATCTCAGCAAGGCATATTTGAAGAGCCTGATGCTATCGGCACATATGTGAGGCTGTGCATACAGGTTCCACAAAAACATCTAAAACTAAGGCAACAAAGCAGAGCATAGGCCCTAGGATCACATTCATTTAGTTCAAATCTCAGCTTTGTTACTTAAAACTAGTTCTTCAAATTCTCAAAGTTTTGGTTTTGTCATTGGTAAAATGAGAACAATGAAACTTACTTCCTTAAGGCTTATCATGAGGATTAAATGAGATAATTCATTTAAAGTGCTTATTTTGCAATGTCTGATCCACAGGAAGTGTTTATTAAGTGTTAGCCATTGGTAGAGGCAATATATATATATAATTATTATATACCTTATATATGTATCAGACATCTTTGAATGTATCTAAAAGTTTTTTAAATCATTATATTTTAAAAGCTGTCAATTACAAGTAATAACTTTATAAAGTTATATTTCAAAAATGTTGATGGATACTTTATAAATGATATTCTTTTCAACATAATTTATTAAGCACTGACTGAATACTGGATGCATTGTACTAGGCTGTGTAGGGAATATAAGTTAATCAGACAACATGCTTTTTTTTTTAACTTCAAGGGGTTTATAGTAATTTTGTGGAACTTGGCAAACATCTGAAAACTTAGAGAATACAAGATAGAATTTATTTAAGTACCTTTGGCTTAGAGTATTTCTAAAGCCTCTACTGTATCTATTTGGACAAGCCATTAATATACCTCTCTAACAAAGATATCAGAAATATAAGAATATAAGAAAGGAAATATAAGGAAACAGGAAAAAGTTCAAATAGCTTCTCTAATTATAAGATAGTTTACAATAAATCATTCACTTCTAATAATGTACAGGCAATCATGAGAATATATGCCAACAATAAAAATTTCTTAACCCTGCATTAGGGAAAGCAATTATACATTGACTGCTTTTTCAAATTCAGAGTCTGTACGCCCTGGCTTCAGTCAATAAAATCAGTAAGAATTTCCTCTTCTCTCATGTCCCAGTGACATTTACATCAGCTTTATTTACCCCAAGTCAATCACTGTGAGATTTTACTGTTTTCTTTTTGGACATGTGTGATCTGAGCCATAATACAAAGAACGCCTAGGGACTTGTCTGGCTAGTCTGAAAGAAATCATTTGCATGTCCAAACTTAAAAATAATTCTTTAAAGTAAAAGGCTGTATCTGAAATGACTCAGAGAGCGATCAAATCAACAAGCCCCACATATTTACTGCTTTGTATTTTTCTGTCTTTGTCAGAAGATCACCCATGTGCAACCAACCATCCATCAACAAAGCCACCATAACAGGTAAGAAAGATCTGGAGTTTATTCTTCATGTGTCTAGGAAGAAACCATTTCTGCCAAAAGTCAATATAACACCAACACCAATTTCATGCTGCAATTTGAAAATGTTAAAGAAATTCTTTCTTCTCTACATTATCATTTCTATCATTGATCTCACAAATTGTCTAAGCTGTTATTTGGAAAATTTTTACTGGTTTACATTTTTTTACCGATGTACATTATTTTTAACCATTTAACTATGTGCTTATACTCATTTGAGCATTGCTCTGGGCATTTGTATTTTGAGAGATGGTGTTACTTTCAAGTCGCTTCCCATTCTGGTTCCACACATGTGTTATTAGCATGATATAATATGTCATCATTTAGTTTAATAAGAGTGAAGGCATAAATAAAAGGAGTAACATGTTGGTTCGTCAATATCTCACTTGTGTGTAGGAAGGAACATTGTTTCAGTAGTCCAATAAAGAACTGAGAGAGCTGAGAAGAAACTCAGTTTGGGAGGGGAGAGAAGTTAATATACAATACAGAAAAAAGTTCAATGAGATCAAAACACAGGGATCTATAAATGTTTGGGAAAGAAAAATAAGAGGAAAGATGAGAGAAGTCAAGTGCATAAAAATAAAATTATCTCAATTCCTATTAGTCTGTTTTAGGCACAGAACTTGACCCCAACTGAACCAAAAACAGAATGCATGATCTCATTTTGCTGAAGCTGAAACCAAATTGAACTCTTTTGACTATTTCTTGAAACCCCAGTTGATTCATTAAAATAATGGCCTGGAAAAGAAAACCTATGTTTTCTAAAATTGTTACCAGAAGAAAATTAGCATATTCTCAAAACTAAAACATTCTTCATTGGATTCAAGTGTCTTCCTTTAGCTCCAACATATAATGTGCTAAGGAGCTCTTATTAAGTTATTAGTGAGTACACTTTGGTTGAAATTTAACTTTATCTTGTCCAGATGTCTGTTTCTGTTTGTGGACACCATATTAGAGTTGATTCTGGTATCATTGTTAATGTCATCTTTTCTGAAAGTCATCAAGTGGAACTTATATTTCAATGAATGTTAAATTATTGATTCTCTTCTTCATGTTTCTCTTTCAAAATATTATTGGTGATGACTTCCAGTTATCATTTTATAGTACATATATGGTTAACCAGTTTTGTTCTTGATATTGATCAAGAAATGAAAAATAGGGCCAGGAGTGGTGGCTCACGCTTGTAATCCCAGCACTTTGGGAGGCTGAGGTGGGTGGATCACTTGAGGCCAGCAGTCCAAGACCAGCCTGGCCAACATGGCGAAACCCCATCTCTACTAAAAATACAAAGCTTAGCGTGGTGGTGAGCACCTGTAATCCAAGCTACTTGGGAGTCTGAGGCAGGAGAATCGCTTGAACCCAGGAGGCAGAGGTTGCAGTGAGCCAAGATTGTGCCACTGCACTCCAGCCTGGGCAACAGAGTAAGACTGTCTCAAAAAAAAAAAAAAAAAAAAAAAGAGAAAGAGAGATGAACAATAAAAATTCCTGTATGCGGAGGGCGGAGCAAGATGGCCGAATAGGAACAGCTCCAGTCTCCAACTCCCAGCGCGAGCGACACAGAAGACCGGTGATTTCTGCATTTTCAACTGAGGTACTGGGTTCATCTCACTGGGGAGTGCCGGACGATAGGTGCTGGTCAGCTGCTGCAGCCTGACCAGCGAGAGCTGAAGCAGGGCGAGGCATTGCCTCACCTGGGAAGCGCAAGGGGGAAGGGAATCCCTTTTCCTAGCCAGGGGAACTGAGACACACAACACCTGGAAAATCGGGTAACTCCCACCCCAATACTGCGCTTTAAGCAAACAGGCACACCAGGAGATCATATCCCACACCTGGCCGGGAGGGTCCCACACCCACGGAGCCTCCCTCATTGCTGGCACAGCAGTCTGTGATCTACCAGCAAGGCAGCAGCGAGGCTGGGGGAGGGGCGCCCGCCATTGCTGAGGCTTAAGTAGGTAAACAAAGCTGCTGGGAAGCTCGAACTGGGTGGAGCTCACAGCAGCTCAAGGAAACCTGCCTGTCTCTGTAGACTCCACCTCTGGGGACAGGGCAATAACAAACACAGCCGAAACCTCTGCAGACACAAACGACTCTGTCTGACAGCTTTGAAGAGAGCAGTGGATCTCCCAACACGGAGGTTGAGATCTGAGAAGGGACAGACTCCCTGCTCAAGTGGGTCCCTGACCCCTGAGTAGCCTAACTGGGAGACATCCCCCACTAGGGGCAGTCTGACACCCCACACCTCACAGGGTGGAGTACACCCCTGAGAGGAAGCTTCCAAAGCAAGAATCAGACAGGTACACTCGCTGTTCAGAAATATTCTATCTTCTGCAGCCTCTGCTGCTGATACCCAGGCAAACAGGGTCTGGAGTGGACCTCAAGCAATCTCCAACAGACCTACAGCTGAGGGTCCTGACTGTTAGAAGGAAAACTATCAAACAGGAAGGACACCTACACCAAAACCCCATCAGTACATCACCATCCTCAAGACCAGAGGCAGATAAAACCACAAAGATGGGGAAAAAGCAGGGCAGAAAAGCTGGAAATTCAAAAAATAAGAGCGCATCTCCCCCGGCAAAGGAGCGCAGCTCATCGCCAGCAACGGATCAAAGCTGGACAGAGAATGACTTTGACGAGATGAGAGAAGAAGGCTTCAGTTGATCAAATTTCTCAGAGCTAAAGGAGGAATTACGTACCCAGCGCAAAGAAACTAAAAATCTTGAAAAAAAAGTGGAAGAATTGATGGCTAGAGTAATTAATGCAGAGAAGGTCCTAAACGAAATGAAAGAGATGAAAACCATGACACGAGAAATACGTGACTAATGCACAAGCTTCAGTAACCGACTCGATCAACTGGAAGAAAGAGTATCTGCGATTGAGGATCAAATGAATGAAATGAAGCGAGAAGAGAAACCAAAAGAAAAAAGAAGAAAAAGAAATGAACGAAGCCTGCAAGAAGTATGGGATTATGTAAAAAGACCAAATCTACGTCTGATTGGGGTGCCTGAAAGTGAGGGGGAAAATGGAACCAAGTTGGAAAACACTCTTCAGGATATCATCCAGGAGAACTTCCCCAACCTAGTAGGGCAGGCCAACATTCAAATCCAGGAAATACAGAGAATGCCACAAAGATACTCCTCGAGAAGAGCAACTCCAAGACACATACTTGCCAGATTCACCAAAGTTGAAATGAAGGAAAAAATCTTAAGGGCAGCCAGAGAGAAAGGTCGGGTTACCCACAAAGGGAAGCCCATCAGACTAACAGCAGATCTCTCGGCAGAAACTCTCCAAGCCAGAAGAGAGTGGGGGCCAATATTCAACATTCTTAAATAAAAGAATTTTAAACCCAGAATTTCATATCCAGCCAAACTAAGTTTCATAAGTGAAGGAGAAATAAAATCCTTTACAGATAAGCAAATGCTTAGAGATTTTGTCACCACTAGGCCTGCCTTACAAGAGACCCTGAAGGAAGCACTAAACATGGAAAGGAACAACCGGTACCAGCCATTGCAAAAACATGCCAAAATGTAAAGACCATCGAGGCTAGGAAGAAACTGCATCAACTAACGAGCAAAATAACCAGTTAATATCATAATGGCAGGATCAAGTTCACACATAACAATCTTAACCTTAAATGTAAATGGACTAAATGCTCCAATTAAAAGACACAGACTGGCAAACTGGATAAAGAGTCAAGACCCATCAGTCTGCTGTATTCAGGAGACCCATCTCACACGCAGAGACACACATAGGCTCAAAATAAAGGGATGGAGGAAGATTTACCAAGCAAATGGAGAACAAAAAAAAGCGGGGGTTGCAATACTAGTCTCTGATAAAACAGACTTTAAACCATCAAAGATCAAAGAGACAAAGAAGGCCATTACATAATGGTAAAGGGATCAATTCAACAGGAAGAGCTAACTATCCTAAATATATATGCACCCAATACAGGAGCACCCACATTCATAAAGCAAGTCCTTAGAGACTTACAAAGAGACTTAGACTCCCATACAATAATAATGGGAGACTTCAACACTCCACTGTCAACATTAGACAGATCAACGAGACAGAAAGTTAACAAGGATATCCAGGAATTGAACTCATCTCTGCAGCAAGCAGACCTAATAGACATCTATAGAACTCTCCACCCCAAATCAACAGAATATACATTCTTCTCAGCACCACATCGTACTTACTCCAAAATCGACCACGTAATTGGAAGTAAAGCACTCCTCAGCAAATGTACAAGAACAGAAATTATAACAAACTGTCTCTCAGACCACAGTGCAATCAAACTAGAACTCAGGACTAAGAAACTCAATCAAAACCGCTCAACTACATGGAAACTGAACAACCTGCTCCTGAATGACTACTGGGTACATAACGAAATGAAGGCAGAAATAAAGATGTTCTTTGAAACTAATGAGAACAAAGATACAACATACCAGAATCTCTGGGACACATTTAAAGCAGTGTGTAGAGGGAAATTTATAGCACTAAATGCCCACAAGAGAAAGCAGGAAAGATCTAAAATTGACACTCTAACATCGCAATTAAAAGAACTAGAGAAGCAAGAGCAAACACATTCGAAAGCTAGCAGAAGGCAAGAAATAACTAAGATCAGAGCAGAACTGAAGGAGATAGAGACACAAAAAACTCTCCAAAAAATCAATGAATCCAGGAGTTGGTTTTTTGAAAAGATCAACAAAATTGACAGACCACTAGCAAGACTAATAAAGAAGAAAAGAGAGAAGAATCAAATCGACACAATTAAAAATGATAAAGGGGATATCACCACCGACCCTACAGAAATACAAACTACCATCAGAGAATACTATAAACACCTCTACGCAAATAAACTGGAAAATCTAGAAGAAATGGATAATTTCCTGGACACTTACACTCTTCCAAGACTAAACCAGGAAGAAGTTGAATCCCTGAATAGACCAATAGCAGGCTCTGAAATTGAGGCAATAATTAATAGCCTACCAACCAAAAAAAGTCCAGGACCAGATGGATTCACAGCTGAATTCTACCAGAGGTATAAGGATGAGTTGGTACCATTCCTTCTGAAACTATTCCAATCAATGGAAAAAGAGGGAATCCTCCCTAACTCATTTTATGAGGCCAACATCATCCTGATACCAAAGCCTGCAGAGACAGAACAAAAAAAGAGAATTTTAGACCAATATCCCTGATGAACATCGATGCAAAAATCCTCAATAAAATACTGGCAAACCGGATTCAGCAACACATCAAAAAGCTTATCCACCATGATCAAGTGGGCTTCATCCCTGGGATGCAAGGCTGGTTCAACATTCGCAAATCAATAAACATAATCCAGCATATAAACAGAACCAAAGACAAGAACCACATGATTATCTCAATAGATGCAGAAAAGGCTTTTGACAAAATTCAACAGCCCTTCATGCTAAAAACGCTCAATAAATTCGGTATTGATGGAATGTACCTCAAAATAATAAGAGCTATTTATGACAAACCCACAGCCAATATCATACTGAATGGGCAAAAACTGGAAAAATTCCCTTTGAAAACTGGCACAAGACAGGGATGCCCTCTCTCACCACTCCTATTCAACATAGTGCTGGAAGTTCTGGCTAGGGCAATTAGGCAAGAGAAAGAAATCAAGGGTATTCAGTTAGGAAAAGAAGAAGTCAAACTGTCCCTGTTTGCAGATGACATGATTGTATATTTAGAAAACCCCATTGTCTCAGCCCAGAATCTCCTTAAGCTGATAAGCAACTTCAGCAAAGTCTCAGGATACAAAATTAATGTGCAAAAATCACAAGCATTCTTATACACCAGTAACAGACAAACAGAGAGCCAAATCAGGAATGAACTTCCATTCACAATTGCTTCAAAGAGAATAAAATACCTAGGAATCCAACTTACAAGGGATGTAAAGGACCTCTTCAAGGAGAACTACAAACCACTGCTCAGTGAAATAAAAGAGGACACAAACAAATGGAAGAACATACCATGCTCATGGATAGGAAGAATCAATATCGTGAAAATGGCCATACTGCCCAAGGTAATTTATAGATTCAATGCCATCCCCATCAAGCTACCAATAAGTTTCTTCACAGAATTGGAAAAAACTGCTTTAAAGTTCATATGGAACCAAAAAAGAGCCCGCATCTCCAAGACAATCCTAAGTCAAAAGAACAAAGTTGGAGGCATCACGCTACCTGACTTCAAACTATACTACAAGGCTACAGTAACCAAAACAGCATGGTACTGGTACCAAAACAGAGATATAGACCAATGGAACAGAACAGAGTCCTCAGAAATAATACCACACATCTACAGCCATCTGATCTTTGACAAACCTGAGAGAAACAAGAAATGGGGAAAGGATTCCCTATTTAATAAATGGTGCTGGGAAAATTGGCTAGCCATAATTAGAAAGCTGAAACTGGATCCTTTCCTTACTCCCTATACGAAAATTAATTCAAGATGGATTAGAGACTTAAATGTTAGACCTAATACCATAAAAATCCTAGAGGAAAACCTAGGTAGTACCATTCAGGACATAGGCATGGGCAAAGACTTCATGTCTAAAACACCAAAAGCAATGGCAGCAAAAGCCAAAATTGACAAATGGGATCTCATTAAACTAAAGAGCTTCTGCACAGCAAAAGAAACTACCGTCAGAGTGAACAGGCAACCTACCGAATGGGAGAAAATTTTTGCAATCTACTCATCTGACAAAGGGCTAATATCCAGAACCTACAAAGAACTCAAACAAATTTACAAGAAAAAAACAAACAACCCCATCAAAAAGTGGGCAAAGGATATGAACAGACACTTCTCAAAAGAAGACATTCATACAGCCAACAGACACATGAAAAAATGCTCATCATCACTGGCCATCAGAGAAATGCAAATCAAAACCACAATGAGATACCATCTCACACCAGTTAGAATGGCGATCATTAAAAAGTCAGGAAACAACAGGTGCTGGAGAGGATGTGGAGAAATAGGAACACTTTTACACTGTTGGTGGGATTGTAAACTAGTTCAACCATTATGGAAAACAGTATGGCGATTCCTCAAGGATCTAGAACTAGATGTACCATATGACCCAGCCATCCCATTACTGGGTATATACCCAAAGGATTATAAATTATGCTGCTATAAAGACACATGCACACGTATGTTTATTGCAGCACTATTCACAATAGCAAAGACTTGGAATCAACCCAAATGTCCATCAGTGACAGATTGGATTAAGAAAATGTGGCACATATACACCATGGAATACTATGCAGCCATCAAAAAGGATGAGTTTGTGTCCTTTGTAGGGACATGGATACAGCTGGAAACCATCATTCTTAGCAAACTATCACAAGAACAGAAAACCAAACACCGCATGTTCTCACTCATAGGTGGGAACTGAACAATGAGATCACTTGGACTCAGGAAGGGGAACATCACACACAGGGGCCTATCATGGGGGGGGGGGGAGGGATTGCATTGGGAGTTATACCTGATGTAAATGACGAGTTGATGGGTGCAGCACACCAACATGGCACAAGTATACATATGTAACAAACCTGCACATTATGCACATGTACCCTACAACTTAAAGTATAATAATAATAAATAAATTTTTTAAAAAAGTAAAAAATAAAAAAAATAAAATTAAAAAAATTCCTGTATGCTAAAATAAATACTTTGAGTAACTGATTTCTTCTGCCAAAATTCAAATTCAATATAAATGAGGCTAAACTGAGTTGGAGGTGTGCTCTGTTTCTATGCACTTTCCTATGTTGAGGTATGGACAAGCCTACATTTATGACCTTGTACCTGGGGCCTCTAGTGAGAGAAGCCACATGGAAGCTGGTCTTCATGCTGCTTCAGGCACTAGATCTGACCCCTATCAAGAGGGACTACCCTCAACCCCCAATTTTGTAATAAGCAAGAACTGACATTGCTGTTTGGGCAGAATGCAGTGCTATTTTGGTTCCTGGAAGCTTTTTTAGCTTGAGGTCATGTATGAGCTGGCCTCACAGGTGGAGCAGCATTCAGTCTCCCAGAAGAGCAGCATCAGGTACCAGTGGAAATTGTTGTGTCTGACAACAGATGGTTGGGTGCTCAGTGGTCAGGGCAGCTGCCCAGCCACCCCAGCAGATGCCAGACACAGATTAACAGGAGAGAGTAGCTACACTCAAAGGGCACAGACTTGATCTTAAGCATATGTGACAGACCTCACAGAAGCTCCTAGAAATATATACATAGTAAGGGGGCCCTGGAACCATACCAGAGGGAATTATGAGTCACAGAAATTAAGGAATTAAGGTGAATATGGCCTCATTCATACCCTCAAGCTCCTGACCTGAGGCCTAGGGACAAGGGGGATACAGAAATACCTTATCTAGAAAGGGAAACGAATTAACTGTTGTTACCACTCAGTGCCGCTGGGCTCCTCACAAAGCACAACCGGAAATGAACTGACTAAAACTGGGAATTCATTTTTCTTGCCCAAACGTAGCAAACCAAGGTGGGAACATGGCATAAGGATGGAGGGATGAGGGCAGTAGCAGGGGAAGGTTCCCCTTTCTGAGCCCATTTTGGAAAAAGTGGGCCTTTAAAACCTCAGTACTAGTAATAATAATAGTGGTTGAGACTTTGACTTTAGTAAGATTTGAGACACTCAGAAAAGGCAGTGCTTGTGCCTTTCCTCCCTCCGCAACTGACCGCTCAGGCCCCACCCTCTAGGCTCACTCCCCCTGAAGTTGGAACCTGGCTGTACCTTGGCAGTAGTCCTGGGAAGGGCAAAGAAGTGTTAAAAAGAGTCAGTGAGGCACCCTTAAGATGAATGAGTTCCTATTGCTAGGGGTCAGACCTAGTGCCTGGAGCAGCATGAGGACCAGTTTCCATGTGGCTTCTGTCACTAGAGGCCCCAGGTACAGGTTCACAAATGTAGGCCTGTCCATCCCTCAACATAGGAATAAGGTCTAGAGTAACAGTATAGCCTAACAGTTAAGTTCCTGGCTCATCCAAAAGGCTGCTAGAGCACACAGCTCCAAGTGCCTCTGGAGGGCAACTCCACAGAACATCACGATATGGTCCCCCTAGAATTGTACCACGTGTTTGCTTTGCCTGCCCAGAACTCAAATCATGCTCTATCATGAGAGCTTTGTGGCCCTGGGCAGGTTGCATACCCTTTCTCTGCTCAGTTTCCTTGGCTATAATATAGTGACACTGCTTCCTACAG